>NW_028270162.1:6222545-6225045 GCF_037043375.1 Chiloscyllium plagiosum | reverse complement strand
CACACACACACACACACACACAAACACACACTCACACTCATACTCACACATACACACTGACACTCACACACACACTCACACACACACACTCACACACACACTCTCACACACACTCACACACACCCTCACACACACACACACTCACTCAAACACACACTCACACACACACATTCCTACACACGCACAATCTCACACACACACTCACAGACACACACACACACACTCACAGACACGCACACACACACACTCACACACACACACTTACACACACACACTCTCTCACACACACTCACACACACAAACACACACTCACACTCATACTCACACACACTCACACAGACACACACTCACACTCACACACACATACTCACACACACACACTCACACAGACACACTCACACACACACACCCACACACACACTCTCACACCCACACACAAACACTCTCACATACACAAACTCACACACACACTCACACACACGAACACACACACTCACACACACACTCACACCCACACACACACTCCCACACACACTCACACATACACCCACTGTCTCACACACACACACTCACACACATACACACTCACACCCACACACACACTCCCACACACACTCATACATACACCCACTCTCTCACACACACACATATACAACACACACACACATTCACACTCACACACACTCTCACACACACACACAAACACATATACACTCACACACACATTCACACACACACAAACACACACACACAAACTCACACACACACACTCACACACACAGACACACACACTCACACACACTCACAAACACGCACACTCACACACATACACACTGACACACACACACACCCTCACACACACACTCACACATACGCACACAAATTCTCAAACACACACACATACTCAAAGACATACACACTCACACATACGCACATTCACACACACATTCACACACACTCACGCACACACACTCACACACACACTCTCTCACACACACTCACACACACAAACACACACTCACACACACACTCACACATACGCACACAAATTCTCAAACACACACACACTCACAGACATACACACTCACACACACGCACATTCACACACACTCACACACACTCACGCACACACACACACACACACACTCTCTCACACACACTCACACACACACACACTCACACACACACTCACACACACATCCACATTCTCTCACACACACTCTCTCACACGCACTCACACACACATTCACACACACACTCACACACACACATTCAAACACATTCACACACACTCACACACACATACACACTCACACTCTCTCTCACACACACTCACACAGACACTCACACACACACACACTCACTCACACACACACTCACACACACACACATACGCACTCACACACTCACACTCTCTCTCACACACACTCACACAGACACTCTCACACAC
This sequence comes from Chiloscyllium plagiosum, assembly GCF_037043375.1. Taxonomy (NCBI): domain Eukaryota; kingdom Metazoa; phylum Chordata; class Chondrichthyes; order Orectolobiformes; family Hemiscylliidae; genus Chiloscyllium; species Chiloscyllium plagiosum. The sequence continues at coordinate 6,223,595 of NW_028270162.1, read as the reverse complement.
ACACACTCACACACACACACACACACACACACACACTCACACACATACTCACACACACTCACACACACACACACACACTCACACACACACTCACACACACTCATACACAAACACTCTCACACACACACTCACACACATACACACACACACACACACTCACACACACACACACACACACACTCACACACATTCACACACACACACTCACATTCACACACACACACACACTCACACACAAACTCTCTCACACACACACACTCACACATACACCCACACTCTCACACACACACTCACTCACTCACACTCACACACACTCACACACACACACTCACACACACACTCACACTCACACACACACTCACACATACGCAAACAAATTCTCAAACACACACACACACTCACACACTCACACACACACTCACACACACACACTCATACACAAACACTCACACACACTCACACACATACACACTCACACACACACTCACACACACACACACACTCACACACATTCACACATACACACTCACATTCACACACACACACACTCACACACAAACTCTCTCACACACACACACACTCACACATACACCCACACTCTCACACACACACTCACACACTCACTCACTCACACTCACACACACTCACACACACACACACTCACACACACACACTCACATTCAAACACACACTCACACACACACACACTCACACATACGCACACAAATTCTCAAACACACACACACTTACAGACATACACACTCACACACACGCACATTCACACACACACTCACACACACTCACGCACACTCACACACACACACTCTCACACACACATACACACTCACACACACACTCTCACACACACTCAAACACACACACTCACACACTCACACGCACTCACACACACACATTCACTCACACACACACACACTCACACACATTCACACACACTCACACACACGTTCACACACACACTCACACACACATACACTCACTCACACACACTCTCTCACACACACTCACACAGACACTCTCACACACACACAC
>NW_028270162.1:6210045-6215045 GCF_037043375.1 Chiloscyllium plagiosum | reverse complement strand
ACAGACACGCACACACACACACTCACACACACACACTTACACACACACACTCTCTCACACACACTCACACACACAAACACACACTCACACTCATACTCACACACACTCACACAGACACACACTCACACTCACACACACATACTCACACACACACACTCACACAGACACACTCACACACACACACACCCACACACACACACAAACACTCTCACATACACAAACTCACACACACACTCACACACACGAACACACACACTCACACACACACTCACACCCACACACACACTCCCACACACACTCACACATACACCCACTGTCTCACACACACACACTCACACACATACACACTCACACCCACACACACACTCCCACACACACTCATACATACACCCACTCTCTCACACACACACATATACAACACACACACACATTCACACTCACACACACTCTCACACACACACACAAACACATATACACTCACACACACATTCACACACACACAAACACACACACACAAACTCACACACACACACTCACACACACAGACTACCACACTCACACACACTCACAAACACGCACACTCACACACATACACACTGACACACACACACACCCTCACACACACACTCACACATACGCACACAAATTCTCAAACACACACACATACTCAAAGACATACACACTCACACATACGCACATTCACACACACATTCACACACACTCACGCACACACACTCACACACACACTCTCTCACACACACTCACACACACACACACACACTCACACACACACTCACACATACGCACACAAATTCTCAAACACACACACACACTCACAGACATACACACTCACACACACGCACATTCACACACACACTCACACACACTCACGCACACACACACACACACACTCTCTCACACACACTCACACACACACACACTCACACACACACTCACACACACATCCACATTCTCTCACACACACTCTCTCACACGCACTCACACACACATTCACACACACACTCACACTCACACACACACATTCAAACACATTCACACACACTCACACACACATACACACTCACACTCTCTCTCACACACACTCACACAGACACTCACACACACACACACTCACTCACACACACACTCACACACACACACATACGCACTCACACACACACACTCTCTCTCACACACACTCACACAGACACTCTCACACACACACACTCACACACACACACTCACACACACACACACACACACACACACTCACACACATACTCACACACACTCACACACACACACACTCACACACTCACACACACACTCACACACACTCATACACAAACACTCTCACACACACACTCACACACACTCACACACATACACACACACACACACACTCACACACACACACACACACACTCACACACATTCACACACACACACTCACATTCACACACACACACACTCACACACAAACTCTCTCACACACACACACTCACACATACACCCACACTCTCACACACACACTCACTCACTCACACTCACACACACTCACACACACACACTCACACACACACTCACACTCACACACACACTCACACATACGCAAACAAATTCTCAAACACACACACACACACACACTCACACACTCACACACACACTCACACACACACACTCATACACAAACACTCACACACACTCACACACATACACACTCACACACACACTCACACACACACACACACTCACACACATTCACACATACACACTCACATTCACACACACACACACTCACACACAAACTCTCTCACACACACACACACTCACACATACACCCACACTCTCACACACACACTCACACACTCACTCACTCACACTCACACACACTCACACACACACACACTCACACACACACACTCACATTCAAACACACACTCACACACACACACACTCACACATACGCACACAAATTCTCAAACACACACACACTTACAGACATACACACTCACACACACGCACATTCACACACACACTCACACACACTCACGCACACTCACACACACACACTCTCACACACACATACACACTCACACACACACTCTCACACACACTCAAACACACACACTCACACACTCACACGCACTCACACACACACATTCACTCACACACACACACACTCACACACATTCACACACACTCACACACACGTTCACACACACACTCACACACACATACACTCACTCACACACACTCTCTCACACACACTCACACAGACACTCTCACACACACACACTCTCACACACACACACTCACACACACACGCTCACACACATACTCACACACACACACACTCACGCACACACACTCACACACACACTCACACACACACTCTCACACACACACACTCACACACAAACTCACACACACACTCACACACAAACTCACACACACACTCACACGAACACATACACAGACACAGACACTCGTACTCACACACACTCACACAAACACACTCTCACACACACACACTCACACACACTCACCTACACACACACACTCACACTCACAAACACAATCTCACACACACTCACACATTCACTCACCCACACACATACTCACTCATTCACACACACTCACACACACTCACACACACACCCACACAGACTCACACACACTCACACACACACACACTCAAACACACACACACAGACACACACAAACACTCTCACACACACAGACACTCTCACACACACACTCACACACACACACACTCACACTCACACACTTACACACACTAACACACAAACACTCACACACACACTCACACTCACACACACACTCACACACACACTCACACACACACGCTCACACACATACTCACACACACACTCACTCACACTCACACACATTCACACACACTCACGCACGCACACACACTCACACACACACTCACACACACTCTCACACACACACACTCACACACACACACACTCACACACAAACTCACACACACACTCACACGAACACATACACAGACACTCGTACTCACACACACTCACACACACTCTCACACACACACACTCACCTACACACACACACTCACACACACAATCTCACATTCACACACACTCACACACACTCACACACACACACAGACACTCAAACACACACACACACTCACACACACACACACTCACTCACAAACACACACACTCAAACACACACTCACACACACTCACATACACACACAGTCACACACACACACAAACACACACACTCACACACATATACACACACACACACACAGAAACACACTCACACTCATACTCACACACACTCACACAGACACACACTCACACACACACACTCACACACACACACCCACACACACACTCTCACACCCACACACAAACACTCTCACATACACAAACTCACACACACACACTCACACACACACACACGAACACACACACTCACACACACACACACTCACACCCACACACACACTCCCACACACACTCACACATACACCCACTGTCTCACACACACACACTCACACACATACACACTCACACCCACACACACACTCCCACACACACTCATACGTACACCCACTCTCTCACACACACACATATACAACACAAACACACATTCACACTCAACACACTCTCACACACACAGACTCACACATATACACTCACACACACATTCACACACACACAAACTCACACACACACACTCACACACACAGACACACACACTCACACACACTCACAAACACGCACACTCACACACACTCACACACATACACACTGACACACACACACACCCTCACACACACACTCACACACATTCACACACACACACTCACATTCACACACACACACTCACATATACTCACACACACACACTCAAACACACACACACACACTCACACACACACTCACACATACGCACACAAATTCTCAAACACACACACACTCACAGACATACACACTCACACACACGCACATTCACACACACTCACACACACTCACGCACATACACTCACACACACACACACTCTCTCACACACACTCACACACACACACTCACACACACACACACACACTCACACTCACACACACACTCAAACACATTCACACACACATACACACTCACACTCTCTCTCACACACACTCACACAGACACTCACACACACACACTCACTCACACACACACTCACACACACACACACATACGCACTCACACACGCACACTCTCTCTCACACACACTCACACAGACACTCTCACACACACACACTCACACACACACACTCACACACACACACACTCACACACACACTCACACTCACACACATACTCACACACACACACACATACACACGCACACACACACTCACACACACACACACTCACACACATTCACACACACACACTCACATTCACACACACACACTCACACACAAACTCTCTCACACACACACACTCACACATACACCCACACTCTCACACACACACTTACACACTCACTCACTCACACTCACACACACTCACACACACACACTCACACACACACACTCACACACACACACACTGACACTCAAACACACACACACACACACACACACATACGCACACAAATTCTCAAACACACACACACACACACTCACACACTCACACACACACTCACACTCACACACATACACAAACACTCACACACACTCACACACATACACACTCACACACACACACACACACACACTCACACACATTCACACACACACACTCACATTCACACACACACACTCACATTCACACACACACACACTCACACACAAACTCTCTCTCACACACACACACTCACACATACACCCACACTCTCACACACACACTCACACACTCACTCACTCACACTCACACACACACACTCACACACACACACTCACACTCAAACACACACTCACACACACACACTCACACACACACACTCA
>NW_028270162.1:6185045-6192545 GCF_037043375.1 Chiloscyllium plagiosum | reverse complement strand
CACACAAACTCACACACTCTCACACACACACTCACACACACACTCACACACATACACACTCACACACACACATTCACACACACACACAAACACACTCACACACACAAACTCACACACACTCACAAACACACACACTCACACATACACCCACACTCTCACACACACACACTCACACATACACACTGACACACACACGCCCTCACACACACACACTCACACACACACACTCACACACACACACACACACACACACTCACACATACACCCACACTCTCACACACACTCACACACACACACTCACACTCAAACACACACTCACACACACACATTCACACACACGCAAGCACACACACACAAACTCACACACACACTCACACACACAGAGACACACACACTCACACACACACACACTCACACATACACACACACACTCTCACACACACTCACACACACACACTCACACTCAAACACACACATTCACACGCACACGCACGCTCACACACACACTCTCACTCAAACACACACTCACACACACGCATTCACACACACACACACACACACTCTCACACACACTCACACTCACACCCACACACACTCACACACAGACACTCACACTCACACACAAACACACTTACACACACACAAACTCACACACACATACACTCACACACACACTCACACACACACACGCACACACACACTCACACTCACACACTCACACCCACACACACACTCCCACACACACTCACTCATACACCCACTCTCCCACACACACACACATACACACTCACACACACACATTCACACACACACACTCACACACACTCTCACACACACACTCACACACACACACTCACACACACACATACACACTCACACACACACACATTCACACACACCCACACACACTCACACATACACCCACACTCTCACACACACACACTCACACATACACACTGACACACACACACCCTCACACACACACTCTCACACACAGACACTCACACACACACACTCACACACACTCTCACTCAAACACACACTCACACACACACACTCACATTCACACACACTCACACACATACACACTCTCACTCAAACACACACTCACACACACACACACTCACATTCACACACACTCACACACACACTCACACATACACCCACACTCTCACACAGACTCACACAGACTCACACACACACTCAAACACACACACACACACACTCACACACACACTCACACACAGACACACACACACTCAAATACACACACAGTCACACACACAGTCACACACTCACACACACACACTCACACACACACTCACACACACATAAACACACAAACACACACACTCTCTCTCACACACGCACACACTCACCACTCACACACACTCATGAACGCACACACTCACACACACACACTCACACACACAGAAACACACACTCACATCATACTCACATACACACACACTCGCACGCTCACACTCACATACTCACACTCACACAGACTCACACACACATACTCACACACACACACTCACAAACACACACACACACACTCAAACACACACTCACACACACACTCACACACACTCACATACACACACACTCACACACACACTCACACACACTCACATACACACACAGTCACACACACTCACACACTCACACACACACTCACACATACACTCACACACACTCACACACACACACACACACATACACACTCATACACAAACACACACACACATACACACTCAAACACACACACACTCACACAGAAACACACACTCACACTCATACTCACACACACTTACACAGACACTCACACACACTCACACACACTCACACACACATACACACTCACACACACACACACAGAAACACACACTCACACTCATACTCACACACACTTACACAGACACTCACACTCACTCACACACACACACTCACGCACATACACACTCACACACACACACACAGAAACACACACTCACACTCATACTCACACACACTTACACAGACACTCACACTCACTCACACACACACACTCACGCACACACACACTCACACAGACTCACACACACTCACACACACAGAAACACACGCTCACATCATACTCACATACACACACACACACTCGCACGCTCACACTCACATACTCACACACTCACACAGACTCACACACACATACTCACACACACACACTCACAAACACACACTCACACACACACTCAAACACACACTCACACACACACTCACACACACTCACATACACACAGTCACACACACTCACATACACACACAGTCACTCACACACACACACACACTCACACACACACTCACACACACACTCACACACACATACACACACATACACACACTCATACACACACATACACACTCAAACACACACACACACACAAAAACACACACTCACACTCATACTCACACACACTTACACAGACACTCACACACACTCACACACACACACACTCACACACACACTCACACAGAAACACACACTCACACTCATACTCACACACACTTACACAGACACTCACACTCACTCACACACACACACTCACACACACACACTCACACAGACTCACACACACATACTCACACGCACACACTCACAAACACACTCACTCACACACACTCACATACACACACACACACACAATCACACACACTCACACACACACACACACACAAACGCACACATACACACACTCACACACACACTCTCTCACACACACACTCTCACACACACACATACACACTCACACACAAACACACACACACATACACACTCACACACACACACACTCACACAGAAACACACACTCACACTCATACTCACACACACTTACACAGACACTCACACACACTCACACACACATACTCACACAGACACACACTCACACAGACACACACACACACTCACTCAAACACACACACACTCTCATTCACACACACACACACACACACTCACACACCCCCTCACACACACACTCACACACACAGACACACACACACACTCATACACACACTCACACACACACTCATACACATACACACTCACACACACACTCACACTCAAACACACACATTCACACGCACACTCACACACACATACACGCTCACACACACACACCCTCACTCACACACACACACTCTCACTCAAACACACACTCACTCACACACACTCACACACACACAATCACACACACAGACACTCACACACAAAAACACTCACACACACACAAACTCACAGACACACACACACACACGCACACGCTCACACACACACACCCTCACACTCTCACTCAAACACACACTCACACACACGCATTCACACACACAGTCACACACTCACACACACATAAACACACAAACACACACACTCTCTCTCACACACACACACACACTCACCACTCACACACACTCATGAACGCACACACTCACACACACACACTCACACACACAGAAACACACACTCACATCATACTCACATACACACACACACTCGCACGCTCACACTCACATACTCACACTCACACAGACTCACACACACATACTCACACACACACACTCACAAACACACACTCACACACACACACTCAAACACACACTCACACACACTCACATACACACACAGTCACACACACTCACATACACACACAGTCACTCACACACACACACACACTCACACACACACACTCACACACACTCACACACACACTCACACACACATACACACTCATACACACACTCACACACACACATACACACTCAAACACACACACACTCACACAAAAACACACACTCACACTCATACTCACACACACTTACACAGACACTCACACACACTCACACACACACACACACACTCACACACACACTCACACAGAAACACACACTCACACTCATACTCACACACACTTACACAGACACTCACACTCACTCACACACACACACACACTCACACAGACTCACACACACATACTCACACGCACACACTCACAAACACACACTCACACACACACACTCAAACACACACTCACACACACACTCACACACACTCACATACACACACATTCACACACACACACACACACACACTCACACACACACTCACTCACACACACACACGCACACACACACACAATTACACACACTCACACACACACACACAAACGCACACATACACACACACTCACACACACACTCTCTCACACACACACTCTCACACACACACACACTCACTCACCCACACACATACACACACACACATTCACACACACTCACACACACTCACACACACACAGACTCACACACCCTCACACACACACTCAAACACACACACACTCACACACACACTCACACACACACACACAGACACTCACACACTCACATACACACACAGTCACACACTCACACACTCACACACACACTCACACACACATAAACACACAAACACACACACTCACACACACACTCTCTCTCTCTGTCACACACACACGCACACACTCACCACTCACACACACTCATGAACGCACACACTCACACACACATACACACAGAAACACACACTCACATCATACTCACACACACACAGACACTCACATGCTCACACTCACATACTCACACACACACACACTCACACAGACTCACACACACACACTCACAAACACACACTCACACACTCATACCCACACACACACTCACACACACATTTACACACACAAACTCACACACTCTCACACACACACTCACACACACACTCACACACACACTCACACACATACACACTCACACACACACAAACACACTCACACACACACAAACTCACACACACTCACAAACACACACACTCACACATACACCCACACTCTCACACACACACACACTCACACATACACACTGACACACACACACCCTCACACACACACACTCACTCTCACACACACACACACAGATATACACACACACACACAATCTCACACACACTCACACTCACTCACCCACACACATACTCACACACACATTCACACACACTCACACACACACAGACTCACACACACTCACACACACACTCAAACACACACAGACACACACACACACTCACACACAGACACTCACACACACTCAAATACACACACACAGTCACACACTCACACACACACACTCACACACACACAAACACACACACTCTCTCTCACACACACACACACACGCGCACACTCACCACTCACACACACTCATGAACGCACACACTCACACACACAGAAACACACACTCACATCATACTCACATACACACACACACTCGCACGCTCACACTCACATACTCACACACTCACACAGACTCCCACACACATACTCACACACACACTCACAAACACACACACACACTCAAACATACACTCACACACACACTCACACACACTCACATACACACACACTCACACACACTCACATACACACACAGTCACACACACACTCACACACTCACACACACACTCACACACACACTCACACACACTCACACACACACTCACACACACATACACACTCATACACAAACACACACACACTCACACAAAAACACACACTCACACTCATACTCACACACACTTACACAGACACACACACACTCACACACACATACACACTCACACACACTCACACAGAAACACACACTCACACTCATACTCACACACACTTACACAGACACTCACACACTCACACACACACACTTACGCAGACTCACACATACATACTCACACGCACACACTCACAAACACACACACACACACACTCAAACACACACACACACACTCACACACACTCACATACACACACATTCACACACACACACACACACTCACACACACACTCACTCACACACACACTCACACACACGCACACACACACAATCACACACACTCACACACACACGCACACAAACGCACACATACACACACACTCACACACACACTCTCACACACACACTCTCACACACGCTCACACACTCACTCACCCACACACATACTCACACACACATTCACACACACTCACACACACACAGACTCACACACCCTCACACACACACTCAAACACACACACACACACACTCACACACACACTCACACACACACACACACACACAGACACTCACACACACTCACATACACACACTCACACACACTCACACACACACTCACACACATAAACACACAAACACACACACTCACACACACACACTCTCTCTCTCACACACACACACGCACACACTCACCACTCACACACACTCATGAACGCACACACTCACACACACACACACACAAACACACACTCACATCATACTCACACACACACAGACACTCACACGCTCACACTCACATACTCACACACACACACACACACTCACACAGACTCACACACACATACTCACACACACACACTCACAAACACACACTCACACCCACACACACACTCACACACACTCACATACACACACACTCACACACACACTCACACACACTCACATACACACACAGTCACACACACACTCACACACTCACACCCACACACACACTCACACACACTCACATACACACACACACACTCACACACTCACACACACACACAGACTCACAAACTCACACACCCTCACACACACACACTAAAACACACACACACACACACAGACACTCACACACAGACACTCACACACACTCACATACACACAGTCACACACACATTCAAACACTCACACACACACTCACATACACACACACTCACACACACAGTCACACACTCACACTCACACACACAAACACACACACTCACACACACACTCACACACACAGAGACACACACACTCACACACACACACACACACTCACACAGACACACACACACACTCTCACACACACACTCACACACACACACTCACACTCAAACACACACATTCACACGCACACACACACATGCTCACACACACACTCTCACTCAAACACACACTCACACACACACACATTCACACACACACACTCACACACACACACACTCACACGCACACACACTCACTCACACACAAACACACTCACACACACACAAACTCACGCACACACACACACTCACACACACACACACAGACACACACTCACTCACACACTCACCCACACTCCCACACACACTCACACATACACCCACTCTCTCACACACACACACTCACACACAAACACACTTACACACACACAAACTCACACACACATACACTCACACACACACTCACACACACACACACGCACACACACACTCACACTCACACACTCACACCCACACACACACTCCCACACACACTCACTCATACACCCACTCTCCCACACACACACACATACACACTCACACACACACATTCACACACACACTCACACACACTCTCACACACACACTCACACACACACTCACACACACACATACACAC
>NW_028270162.1:6150045-6160045 GCF_037043375.1 Chiloscyllium plagiosum | reverse complement strand
CACACACTCACACACACACACTCACACACACTTACACACACACACACACACTCACACACAAACACACACACACATACACACAAACACACACTCACACAGAAACACACACTCACACTCATACTCACACACACTTACACAGACACTCACACACACACACATACTCACACAGACACACACTCACACAGACACACATACTCACACACACACTCACACACACACTCACACACACACGCTCACACACACACTCACACACACACACTCACACTCACACTCACACACATTCATCACACACACACACACAAATGCACACACACACTCACACACACACCCTCACACACTCACACTCACACACATACACACACTCACACACACATTCAGACACACACACTCACACACACATTCACACACACACACACACTCACACACACTCACACACACACTCACACACAGACTCACACAGACTCACACACACACTCACACACACACACTCACACTCACACACATTCATCACACACACTCACACACACAAATGCACTCACACATACTCACACAAACACTCACACACACCTACACACACACACACACGCACACACACAACTCACACACTCACTCACACACACACTCACACACACGCACACACACACACAATCACACACATTCACACACACACACACAAACGCACACATACACACACACTCACACACACACTCTCACACACACTCACACACACACTCTCACACACACACACACTCACACAGACTCACTCACACTCACATACTCACACACACACACTCACACAGACTCACTCACACATACTCACACGCACACTCACAAACACACACTCACACACACACTCAAACACACACTCTCACACACACTCACACACACTCACATACACACAGTCACACACACACTCACACACACACACACACACTCACACACACACACACACTCACACACAAACACACACTCACACTCATACTCACACACACTTACACAGACACTCACACACACACACACATACTCACACAGACACACACTCACACAGACACACATACTAACACACACACTCACACACACACTCACACACACACGCTCACACTCACACACATTCATCACACACACACACAAATGCACACACACACTCACACACACACCCTCACACACTCACACTCACACACATACACACACTCACACACACATTCAGACACACACACTCACACACACATTCACACACACACACACACTCACACACACTCACACACACACTCACACAGACTCACACACACACTCACACACACACACTCACACTCACACACATTCATCACACACACTCACACACACAAATGCACTCACACATACTCACACAAACACTCACACACACCTACACACACACACACACACGCACACACACAACTCACACACTCACTCACACACACACACTCACACACACTCTCACACACACTCACACACACTCACATACACACACAGTCACACACACACTCACACACACACACTCACACACACTCACACACACACACACACTCACACACAAACACACACACACATACACACAAACACACACTCACACAGAAACACACACTCACACTCATACTCACACACACTTACACAGACACTCACACACACACACACATACTCACACAGACACACACTCACACAGACACACATACTCACACACACACTCACACACACACTCACACACACACGCTCACACACACACTCACACACACACACTCACACTCACACACATTCATCACACACACACACACAAATGCACACACACACTCACACACACACCCTCACACACTCACACTCACACACATACACACACTCACACACACATTCAGACACACACACTCACACACACATTCACACACACACACACACTCACACACACACACACACACTCACACACAGACTCACACAGACTCACACACACACTCACACACACACACTCACACTCACACACATTCATCACACACACTCACACACACAAATGCACTCACACATACTCACACAAACACTCACACACACCTACACACACACACACACGCACACACACAACTCACACACTCACTCACACACACACTCACACACACGCACACACACACACAATCACACACACTCACACACACACACACAAACGCACACATACACACACACTCACACACACACTCTCACACACACTCACACACACACTCTCACACACACACACACTCACACAGACTCACTCACACTCACATACTCACACACACACACTCACACAGACTCACTCACACATACTCACACGCACACTCACAAACACACACTCACACACACACACTCAAACACACACTCTCACACACACTCACACACACTCACATACACACAGTCACACACACACTCACACACACACACACACACTCACACACACACACACACTCACACACAAACACACACTCACACTCATACTCACACACACTTACACAGACACTCACACACACACACACATACTCACACAGACACACACTCACACAGACACACATACTCACACACACACTCACACACACACACTCACACACACACGCTCACACACACACTCACACACACACTCACACTCACACACATTCATCACACACACACACAAATGCACACACACACACTCACACACACACCCTCACACACTCACACTCACACACATACACACACTCACACACACATTCAGACACACACACTCACACACACATTCACACACACACACACACTCACACACACTCACACACACACTCACACACAGACTCACACAGACTCACACACACACTCACACACACACACTCACACTCACACACATTCATCACACACACTCACACACACAAATGCACTCACACATACTCACACAAACACTCACACACACCTACACACACACACACACACGCACACACACAACTCACACACTCACTCACACACACACACTCACACACACTCACACACACATTCACACACACTCACACACACTCACACACACACACACTCACACACAGACTCACACAGACTCACACACATACACACTCACACACACATTCACACACACACAAACACACACACACACAAACTCACACACACAGTCACACACACTCACAACCACACACACTCACACATACACCCACACTCACACACACACACACTCACACTTACACACACACACACCCTCACACACACACAGACACTCACACACACATACACACTCACACACACTCTCACTCAAACACACACACACACACACTCACACACACACACACACACACACTCACACATACACCCACACTCTCACACACACATACTCACACTCACAGGAACACATACACAGACAGACACTCGTACTCACACACACACACACACACACCTACACGCACACACTCACACTCACACACACTCACACACAGACTCACACACATTCACCCACACACACACTCTCACACACATACTCACACACACGCTCACACACAAACACTCACACTCACACTCTCACACACACCTAAATACTCACACACACACTCTCTCTCACACACACTCACACACACACTCACTCACACTCACAAACACATACTCACACACACTCTCACACACACTCTCATACACACACACACTCACACGCACACACACAATCATACACACACTCACACACACACACACACACACACTCACACACATTCACATACACTCACACAAGCTCACACACACTCACACACACACTCACACACTCACACACACACTCTCACACACACACTCACACTCACACACACATTCACACACACACATTCACACACACACACACACTCACACACACACACACACACACACAAATGCACACATACACACACACACTCACACACACACTCTCACACACACACACTCTCACACACACACACTCACACACATACACACTCAAACACACACATTCACACGCACACTCACACACACACACGCTCACACACACACATTCACACGCACACTCACACACACACACGCTCACACACACACACATTCACACACACACACACACACACACTCACACACAGACTCACACAGACTCACACACACACACTCACACTCACACACATTCATCACACACACAAATGCACTCACACATACTCACACAAACACTCACACACACCTACACACACACACGCACACACTCACACACTCACTCACACACACACACTCACACACACTCACACACACACTCACACACACTCACACACACACACACACTCACACACACACACACTCACACAGACTCACTCGCGCTCACATACTCACACACACACACTCACACACACGCACACACACATACTCACACGCACACACTCACAAACACACACTCACACACACACACTCAAACACACACTCTCACACACACTCACACACACTCACATACACACAGTCACACACACACTCACACACACACACACACACTCACACACACACACTCACACTCACACACATTCATCACACACACTCACACACACAAATGCACTCACACATACTCACACAAACACTCACACACACCTACACACACACACACACACGCACACACACAACTCACACACTCACTCACACACACACACTCACACACACTCTCACACACACTCACACACACTCACATACACACACAGTCACACACACACTCACACACACACACTCACACACACTCACACACACACACACACTCACACACAAACACACACACACATACACACAAACACACACTCACACAGAAACACACACTCACACTCATACTCACACACACTTACACAGACACTCACACACACACACACATACTCACACAGACACACACTCACACAGACACACATACTCACACACACACTCACACACACACTCACACACACACGCTCACACACACACTCACACACACACACTCACACTCACACACATTCATCACACACACACACACAAATGCACACACACACTCACACACACACCCTCACACACTCACACTCACACACATACACACACTCACACACACATTCAGACACACACACTCACACACACATTCACACACACACACACACTCACACACACACACACACACTCACACACAGACTCACACAGACTCACACACACACTCACACACACACACTCACACTCACACACATTCATCACACACACTCACACACACAAATGCACTCACACATACTCACACAAACACTCACACACACCTACACACACACACACACGCACACACACAACTCACACACTCACTCACACACACACTCACACACACGCACACACACACACAATCACACACACTCACACACACACACACAAACGCACACATACACACACACTCACACACACACTCTCACACACACTCACACACACACTCTCACACACACACACACTCACACAGACTCACTCACACTCACATACTCACACACACACTCACACAGACTCACTCACACATACTCACACGCACACTCACAAACACACACTCACACACACACACTCAAACACACACTCTCACACACACTCACACACACTCACATACACACAGTCACACACACACTCACACACACACACACACACTCACACACACACACACACACACACACAAACACACACTCACACTCATACTCACACACACTTACACAGACACTCACACATACTCACACAGACACACACTCACACAGACACACATACTCACACACACACTCACACACACACACTCACACACACACGCTCACACACACACTCACACACACACTCACACTCACACACATTCATCACACACACACACAAATGCACACACACACTCACACACACACCCTCACACACTCACACTCACACACATACACACACTCACACACACATTCAGACACACACACTCACACACACATTCACACACACACACACACTCACACACACTCACACACACACTCACACACAGACTCACACAGACTCACACACACACTCACACACACACACTCACACTCACACACATTCATCACACACACTCACACACACAAATGCACTCACACATACTCACACAAACACTCACACACACCTACACACACACACACACACGCACACACACAACTCACACACTCACTCACACACACACACTCACACACACTCACACACACATTCACACACACTCACACACACTCACACACACACACACTCACACACAGACTCACACAGACTCACACACATACACACTCACACACACATTCACACACACACAAACACACACACACACAAACTCACACACACAGTCACACACACTCACAACCACACACACTCACACATACACCCACACTCACACACACACACACTCACACTTACACACACACACACCCTCACACACACACAGACACTCACACACACATACACACTCACACACACTCTCACTCAAACACACACACACACACACTCACACACACACACACACACACACTCACACATACACCCACACTCTCACACACACATACTCACACTCACAGGAACACATACACAGACAGACACTCGTACTCACACACACACACACACACACACACCTACACGCACACACTCACACTCACACACACTCACACACAGACTCACACACATTCACCCACACACACACTCTCACACACATACTCACACACACGCTCACACACAAACACTCACACTCACACTCTCACACACACCTAAATACTCACACACACACTCTCTCTCACACACACTCACACACACACTCACTCACACTCACAAACACATACTCACACACACTCTCACACACACTCTCATACACACACACACTCACACGCACACACACAATCATACACACACTCACACACACACACACACACACACTCACACACATTCACATACACTCACACAAGCTCACACACACTCACACACACACTCACACACTCACACACACACTCTCACACACACACTCACACTCACACACACATTCACACACACACATTCACACACACACACACACTCACACACACACACACACACACAAATGCACACATACACACACACACTCACACACACACTCTCACACACACACACTCACACACACACTCACACACATACACACTCAAACACACACATTCACACGCACACTCACACACACACACGCTCACACACACACATTCACACGCACACTCACACACACACACGCTCACACACACACACATTCACACACACACACACTCACACTCACACACAGACTCACACAGACTCACACACACACACTCACACTCACACACATTCATCACACACACAAATGCACTCACACATACTCACACAAACACTCACACACACCTACACACACACACGCACACACTCACACACTCACTCACACACACACACTCACACACACTCACACACACACTCACACACACTCACACACACACACACACTCACACACACACACACTCACACAGACTCACTCGCGCTCACATACTCACACACACACACTCACACACACGCACACACACATACTCACACGCACACACTCACAAACACACACTCACACACACACACTCAAACACACACTCTCACACACACTCACACACACTCACATACACACAGTCACACACACACTCACACACACACACTCACACACACTCACACACACACACACACACTCACACACAAACACACACACACATACACACAAACACACACTCACACAGAAACACACACTCACACTCATACTCACAACACACTTACACAGACACTCACACACACACATACTCACACAGACACACACTCACACAGACACACATACTCACACACACACTCACACACACACTCACACACACACGCTCACACACACACACACACACTCACACTCACACACATTCATCACACACACACACACAAATGCACACACACACTCACACACACACCCTCACACACTCACACTCACACACATACACACACTCACACACACATTCAGACACACACACTCACACACACATTCACACACACACACACACTCACACACACTCACACACACACACACACACAGACTCACACAGACTCACACACACACTCACACACACACACTCACACTCACACACATTCATCACACACACTCACACACACAAATGCACTCACACATACTCACACAAACACTCACACACACCTACACACACACACACACGCACACACACAACTCACACACTCACTCACACACACACTCACACACACG
This sequence comes from Chiloscyllium plagiosum, assembly GCF_037043375.1. Classification (NCBI taxonomy): domain Eukaryota; kingdom Metazoa; phylum Chordata; class Chondrichthyes; order Orectolobiformes; family Hemiscylliidae; genus Chiloscyllium; species Chiloscyllium plagiosum. Next base: position 6,151,809 of record NW_028270162.1, on the reverse strand, counting down.
CACACACACACACAATCACACACACTCACACACACACACAAACGCACACATACACACACACTCACACACACACTCTCACACACACTCACACACACACTCTCACACACACACACACTCACACAGACTCACTCACACTCACATACTCACACACACACACTCACACAGACTCACTCACACATACTCACACGCACACTCACAAACACACACTCACACACACACACTCAAACACACACTCTCACACACACACACACACTCACATACACACAGTCACACACACACTCACACACACACACACACACTCACACACACACACACTCACACACAAACACACACTCACACTCATACTCACACACACTTACACAGACACTCACACACACACACACATACTCACACAGACACACACTCACACAGACACACATACTCACACACACACTCACACACACACACTCACACACACACGCTCACACACACACTCACACACACACTCACACTCACACACATTCATCACACACACACACAAATGCACACACACACACTCACACACACACCCTCACACACTCACACTCACACACATACACACACTCACACACACATTCAGACACACACACTCACACACACATTCACACACACACACACACTCACACACACTCACACACACACTCACACACAGACTCACACAGACTCACACACACACTCACACACACACACTCACACTCACACACATTCATCACACACACTCACACACACAAATGCACTCACACATACTCACACAAACACTCACACACACCTACACACACACACACACACGCACACACACAACTCACACACTCACTCACACACACACACTCACACACACTCACACACACATTCACACACACTCACACACACTCACACACACACACACTCACACACAGACTCACACAGACTCACACACATACACACTCACACACACATTCACACACACACAAACACACACACACACAAACTCACACACACAGTCACACACACTCACAACCACACACACTCACACATACACCCACACTCACACACACACACACTCACGCTTACACACTGACACACACACACACCCTCACACACACACAGACACTCACACACACATACACACTCACACACACTCTCACTCAAACACACACACACACTCACATTCACACACACTCACACACACACACACACTCACACATACACCCACACTCTCACACACACATACTCACACTCACAGGAACACATACACAGACAGACACTCGTACTCACACACACTCACACACACACACCTACACGCACACACTCACACTCACACACACTCACACACAGACTCACACACATTCACCCACACACACACTCTCACACACATACTCACACACACGCTCACACACAAACACTCACACTCACACTCTCACACACACCTAAATACTCACACACACACTCTCTCTCACACACACTCACACACACACTCACTCACACTCACAAACACATACTCACACACACTCTCACACACACTCTCATACACACACACACTCACACGCACTCACACACAATCATACACACACTCACACACACACACACACACACTCACACACATTCACATACACTCACACAAGCTCACACACACTCACACACACACTCACGCACACACTCTCACACACACACTCACACTCACACACACACATTCACACACACACATTCACACACACACACACTCACACACACACAAATGCACACATACACACACACTCACACACACAC
>NW_028270162.1:6140045-6142545 GCF_037043375.1 Chiloscyllium plagiosum | reverse complement strand
CACACACACACACGCACACAATCACACTCACAAACTCACACCCACACACACTCCCACACACACTCACACATACACCCACTCTCTCACACACACACACACACACACACACACACACTCACACACACACTCACACACACACTCACACACACACACTCACACACACACACTCACACAGACACACTCACACACACATACTCAAACACACACATTCACACGCACACTCACACACATGCTCACACACACACACCCTCTCTCACACACACACACACACACTCACTCAAACACACACTCACACACATGCATTCACACACACACTCTCTCACACACACACATTCACACACACAGACACTCACTCACACACAAACACACACACACACAAACTCACACACACACGCACACACACACTCACTCACACACTCACACCCCCACACACACTCCCACACTCACACACACATACACACTCACACACACACATTCACACACACACACTCACACACACTCACACACACACTCACACACATACACTCACACACATACACACACACACAGTCACACACACACAAACACACACAAACTCACACACACACTCACACACACTCACAGACACACAGACGTGCACACATACACACACACACTTGCACACAGACACACACTCTCACACCCACACACACTCACACACACACACACTCACGCACATGCACACTCACACACACTCACACACATTCACAAACACACACACACACACTCACACACACACTCACACTCAATCACACACACTCACACACACACACACATTCACATACATTCACACACACACACACTCACACACAGACTCACACACACACACTCACACTCACTCACACATTCACAGACACTCACACACACACACTCACACACACACACACACACACACCCACACTCACACACACTCACACACACACACTCACACACACACACTCACACACTCACTCACACACACACACTCACACACACATTCACACACACACAAACTCACACTCACACACACACACACAGACTCACACAGACTCACACACAGACTCACACACATTCACCCACACACACACTCTCACACACACACTCACACACACGCTCACACACACACACTCACACACACATAAATACTCACACACACACTATCTCACACACACTCACACACACATACACACTCACTCACACTCACAAACACATTCACACACACACAAACTCACACTCACACACACACACAGACTCACACACAGACTCACACACATTCACCCACACACACACTCTCACATACACACTCACACACACGCTCACACACACACACTCACACTCACACACTCACACTCACACACACATAAATACTCACACACACACTATCACACACACACTCACACACACACACACACACTCACACACACTCACACACAGACTCACACACACACACTCACACTCACTCACACATTCACAGACACTCACACACACACACACACTCACACACACACACACACTCACACCCACACTCACACACACTCACACACACACACACACTCACATACACTCACACACGCTCACACGCACTCACACACACTCACACACTCACACAAACTCTCTCACACACACACTCACACTCACACACACACTCACACTCACACACACATTCACACACACTCACACACACACACACACACTCACACACACACACTAACACACACTCACACACACACACACAAACGCACACATACTCACACACACTCACACACACACTCTCACACACACACTCTCTCACACACACTCACACACACACACACACTCACACATACTCACACACACACATACACACACACAGATACTCACACACACTCACACACACACTCACTCACACTCACACACCTACACACACACACACTCACTCACACACACACACACTCTCTCTCACACACACACACACACTCTCACAGACACACTCACACACAGACTCACACTCACCCACACACATACTCACACACACACACACACGCTCACACACAAACACACTCACACACACACAGACACACACACACACACACTCACACACACACACACCCTCACACACACCCTCACACACACACTCACACACACTCTCACACACAGACTCACACACACTCACACACACATTCACCCACACACACACTCTCACCCACACACTCACACACACGCTCACACACAAACACTCACACACACTCACACACAGACACACACACTCACACACACACACACCCTCACACACACACACACTCACACACACTCACTCACACACACTCATACACACTCTCACATACACACTAACACACACACACACACTCAAACACACACTCACAAACACACACACTCACACCCACACATGCTCACACTCACACACGCACACAAACACATACACTCTCACACATACACACTCACACATACACACTAACACACTCACACACACATACTCACACACACTCACAGACACACAGACGTG
>NW_028270162.1:6127545-6132545 GCF_037043375.1 Chiloscyllium plagiosum | reverse complement strand
CTCACACACACACACACTCACACACATGCACACACTCACACACAGACACACTCACACGCACTCACAGACATTCACACACACACACACACACACACTCACACACACTCACACACTCACACTCACACACACATTCACATACACACACACACACACACTCACACACATTCACATACACTCACACACACACACACTCACACACACACTCACACATACACCCACACTCTCTCACACACTCACACACACACACTCACACTCAAACACAAACTCACACACACACACTCACACACACACTCACACATACGCACACAAATTCTCAAACACACACACACACTCGCAGACATACACACACACATTCACACACACAGTCACACACACACTCACACACACACACATACACACTCACACACACACACACATACACACACACACACACTCACACACACACTCACACACACACTCACACTAACACATACACACTCACACACACATACACACTCACATTTTCACACACACACACTCGCACACACTCGCACAGACACACACTCACACACACTCACACACATTCACACACACACAAACACTCACACACACACACTCTCTCACACACACTCACAGACACGCACTCACACACATTCACACACACTCACACACACTCACACACACTCACACACACACTCACACTCACACACTCACACCCACACACACTCCCACACACACTCACATATACACCCACTCTCTAACACACACACCACACACTCACACACACACATTCACACATACACACTCACATACACACACACGCACACACACTCTCACACACACATTCACACACACAAACACACTCACGCACACACAAACTCTCACACACACTCACACTCACACATACACAGACACTCATACTCACACACACTCACACACACACATACAGCCACACTCTCACACACACACTCACACATACACACTGACACACACACACACCCTCACACACACACTCACACACACAGACACTCACACACACACACACTCACACAGTCACTCACTCAAACACACACACTCACATTCACACACACACACTCACACACACACTCACACACAAACACTCACACGCACACAAACTCTCACACACACACTCACACACACACACACTCACACACATGCACACACACACACAGACACACACTCACACGCACTCACACACATTCACACACACACTCACACACACTCACACACACACACACACACACACACACATTCACATACACTCACACACACACACTCACACACACTCACACTCTCACACACACACACACATTCACATACACTCACACTCACACACACACTCACACACCCTCACACACTCACACCCACAAACACTCCCACACACACTCACACATACACCCACTCTCTCACACACACACATACACACTCACACACACACATTCACACTTACACACTCACATACACACTCACACACACTCACACACACACACTCACACACACACACATTCACACACACACAAACACACTCATGCACACACAAACTCTCACACACACTCACACTCACACATACACAGACACTCATACTCACACACACTCACACACACACATACACCCACACTCTCACACACAAACTCACACATACACACTGACACACACACACACCCTCACACACACACTCACACACACAGACACTCACACACACACACTCACACAGTCACTCACTCAAACACACACACACACACACTCACATTCACACACACACACACTCACACACACTCACACACATTCACACACACTCACACACACATAAACACTCACACACACACACACTCACACAGTCACACACTCAAACACACACTCACATTCACACACACACACACTCACACACAAACACTCACACACACACAAACTCTCACAAACACACTCACACACACACACACTCACACACATGCACACACTCACACACAGACACACTCACACGCACTCACAGACATTCACACACACACACACACACACTCACACACACTCACACACTCACACTCACACACACATTCACATACACACACACACACACACACTCACACACATTCACATACACTCACACACACACACACTCACACACACACTCACACATACACCCACACTCTCTCACACACTCACACACACACACTCACACTCAAACACAAACTCACACACACACACTCACACACACACTCACACATACGCACACAAATTCTCAAACACACACACACACTCGCAGACATACACACACACATTCACACACACAGTCACACACACACACACACATACACACTCACACACACACACACATACACACACACACACACTCACACACACACTCACACACACACACACTAACACATACACACTCACACACACATACACACTCACATTTTCACACACACACACTCGCACACACTCGCACAGACACACACTCACACACACTCACACACATTCACACACACACAAACACTCACACACACACACTCTCTCACACACACTCACAGACACGCACTCACACACATTCACACACACTCACACACACTCACACACACTCACACACACACTCACACTCACACACTCACACCCACACACACTCCCACACACACTCACATATACACCCACTCTCTAACACACACACCACACACTCACACACACACATTCACACATACACACTCACATACACACACACACACACACACTCTCACACACACATTCACACACACAAACACACTCACGCACACACAAACTCTCACACACACTCACACTCACACATACACAGACACTCATACTCACACACACTCACACACACACATACAGCCACACTCTCACACACACACTCACACATACACACTGACACACACACACACCCTCACACACACACTCACACACACAGACACTCACACACACACACACTCACACAGTCACTCACTCAAACACACACACTCACATTCACACACACACACTCACACACACACTCACACACAAACACTCACACGCACACAAACTCTCACACACACACTCACACACACACACACTCACACACATGCACACACACACACAGACACACACTCACACGCACTCACACACATTCACACACACACACACTCACACACACACACACACACACACACACATTCACATACACTCACACACACACACTCACACACACTCACACTCTCACACACACACACACATTCACATACACTCACACTCACACACACACTCACACACCCTCACACACTCACACCCACAAACACTCCCACACACACTCACACATACACCCACTCTCTCACACACACACATACACACTCACACACACACATTCACACTTACACACTCACATACACACTCACACACACTCACACACACACACTCACACACACACACATTCACACACACACAAACACACTCATGCACACACAAACTCTCACACACACTCACACTCACACATACACAGACACTCATACTCACACACACTCACACACACACATACACCCACACTCTCACACACAAACTCACACATACACACTGACACACACACACACCCTCACACACACACTCACACACACAGACACTCACACACACACACTCACACAGTCACTCACTCAAACACACACACACACACACTCACATTCACACACACACACACTCACACACACACTCACACACAAACACTCTCACACACACACAAACTCTCACACACACACTCACACACATGCACACACTAACACACAGACACACACTCACACGCACTCACACACATTCACACACACACACTCACACACACTCACACACACACTCACACACACACACTCACACACACACACTCACACTCACACACACACATTACATACACTCACACACACACACACACTCACACACACTCACACTCACACTCACACACACACACTCACACACACATTCACATACACTCACACACTCACACACACACACTCACACACACACACACACACATACACCTACACTCTCTCTCTCACTCTCACACACACACTCACACTCAAACAAAAACTCACACACACACACTCACACATACGCACACAAATTCTCAAACACACACACACTCGCAGACATACACACACACACATTCACACACACAGTCACACACACACTCACATACACACTCACACACACACACTCACACACACACATACACACACACACAAACTCACACACACACTCACACACACACTCACACTAACACATACACACTCTCACACACATACACACACACACACACACTCACACACACATAAACACTCACACACACACACTCTCTCACACACACTCACAGACACGCACTCACACACATTCACACACACTCACACACACACTCACACACTCACACCCACACACACTCCCACACACACTCACACATACACCCACTCTCTCAAACACACACATACACACTCATACACACACATTCACACATACACACTCACATACACACTCACACACACTCACACACACACTCACACACACACATATTCACATACACACAAACACACTCACGCACACACAAACCCTCACACACACTCACACTCACACATACACAGACACTCATACTCACACACACTCACACACACACATACAGCCACACTCTCACACACACACTCACACATACACGCTGACACACACACACACCCTCACACACACACTCACACACACAGACACTCACACACACACACACACTCACACAGTCACTCACTCAAACACACACACACTCACATTCACACACACACACTCACACACACACTCACACACAAACACTCACACACACAAACTCTCACACACACACTCTCAGACACACACACTCACACATGCACACATTCACACACAGACACACACTCACACACATTCACACACACACTCACACACACACACTCACACACACACAATCACATACAATCACACACACACACACACACTCACACACACTCACACTCTCACATACACAC
>NW_028270162.1:3550045-3557545 GCF_037043375.1 Chiloscyllium plagiosum | reverse complement strand
GGTTGTGTGTGAGAGAGAGAGGGGTTGTGTGTGAGAGAGAGAGGGGTTGTGTGTGAGAGAGAGAGGGGTTGTGTGTGAGAGAGAGAGGGGTTGTGTGTGTGTGTGTGAGAGAGAGAGGGGTTGTGTGTGTGAGAGAGAGAGGGGTTGTGTGTGTGTGTGTGAGAGAGAGAGGGGTTGTGTGTGTGTGTGAGAGAGAGAGGGGTTGTGTGTGTGTGTGAGAGAGAGAGGGGTTGTGTGTGTGTGTGAGAGAGAGAGGGGTTGTGTGTGTGTGTGAGAGAGAGAGAGGGGTTGTGTGTGTGTGTGTGTGAGAGAGAGAGGGGTTATGTGTGTGTGTGTGAGAGAGAGAGAGGGGTTGTGTGTGTGTGAGGGAGAGAGAGAGGGGTTGTGTGTGTGTGAGAGAGAGAGGGTTGTGTGTGTGAGGGGGAGAGAGGGGGGTTAGTGTCTATGTGTGAGGGTGAGAGCGAGAGGGATTGTGTGTGAGGGAGAAAGAGAGGGATTGTTAGTGTGTGTGAGAGGGAGAGTGAGGGGGGCTTTGTGTGTGAGGGAGAGAGAGGTGCTGTGTGTGCGTGAGGGAGAGAGAAAGAGAGGGGGGCTGTGTGTGAGAGAGAGAGAGGGGCTGTGTGTTTGTGTATGAGGGAGAGGGGCTGTGTGTCTGAGGGAGAGGCGCTGTGTGTGTGTGTGTATATGAGGGAGAGTGGCTGTGTGTGTGTATATGAGGGAGAGGGGGCCTGTGTGTGTGTATGAGGGAGAGGGTGTCTGTGTGTGTGTGTATGAGGGAGAGGAGGAAGGGGCCTGCGTGTGTGTATGGGAGAAGGGGGCTGTGTGTGTGAGGGAGGGAGAAGGGGGCTGTGTGTGTGAGGGAGGGGGAAGAGGGCTGTGTGTGTTAGTGAGGGTGGGGGGGCTGTGTGAGGGAGAGAGGGGCTGTGAGTGTGAGGGAGAGAGGGGCTGTGAGTGTGAGGGAGTGAGGGGGGCTGTGAGTGTGAGGGAGTGAGGGGGGCTGTGTGTGTGAGAGAGAGAGGGTTTGTGTGTGTGTGAGGTAGAGAGGGTCTTTGTGTGTGAGGGAGAGAGGATCTGTGTGTGTGAGGGAGAGAAGGTCTGTGTGTGTGAGGGAGAGAGGGTCTGTGTGTGTGAGGGAGAGAGGGTCTGTGTGTGTGAGGGAGAGAGGGTCTGTGTGTGTGAGGGAGAGAGGGTCTGTGTGTGTGAGGGAGAGAGGGTCTGTGTGTGTGTGAGAGAGAGGGTCTGTGTGTGTGTGAGGGAGAGATAGAGGGGCTGTGTGTGTGAGGGGGCGAGAGAGAGGGGTTGTGTGTGTGTGAGGGGAAGAGAGAGAGGGGTTGTGTGTGTATGTGAGGGGGAGAGAGAGGGGGGTTGTGTGTGTATGTGTGTGTGAGGGAAAGGGAGGGATTGTTTGCGTGTGTGTGAGGGAGAAAGGGATTGTTTGTGTGTGAGGGAGAAAGAGAGGTGTGTGTGAGGGAGAGAGAGAGGTTGTGTGTGTGAGGGAGAGAGAGAGGTTGTGTGTGTGTATGTGGGGGAGAGAGAGGGGCTTTGTGTGTGTGTGAGGGAGAGAGAGAGGGGCTTTGTGTGTGTGTGAGGGAGAGAGAGAGGGGCTGTGTGTGTGAGGGAGAGAGAGGGCTGTGTGTGTGAGGGAGAGAGAGGGCTGTGTGTGTGAGGGAGAGAGAGGGCTGTGTGTGTGTGAGGGAGAGAGAGGGCTGTGTGTGTGTGAGGGAGAGAGAGGGCTGTGTGTGTGAGGGAGAGAGAGGGCTGTGTGTGTGAGGGAGAGAGAGGGCTGTGTGTGTGAGGGAGAGAGAGGGCTGTGTGTGTGAGGGAGAGAGAGGGCTGTGTGTGTGAGGGAGAGAGGGCTGTGTGTGTGAGGGAGAGAGGATCTGTGTGTGAGGGAGAGAGGATCTGTGTGTGAGGGAGAGAGGGTCTGTGTGTGAGGGAGAGAGGGTCTGTGTGTGTGAGGGAGAGAGGGTCTGTGTGTGTGAGGGAGAGAGGGTCTGTGTGTGTGAGGGAGAGAGGGTCTGTGTGTGTGTGAGGGAGAAATAAAGGGGCTGTGTGTATGAGTGGGAGAGAGAGGTGTGTGTGAGGGAGAGAGAGAGAGGTTGTGTGTGTATGTGTGAGAGAGTGTGTATGAGAATGTGTGTGAGTGTGAATGTGTGAGAGTGTGTATCTGTGAGAATGTGTGTGTGTGAGTGTATATGTGTGTGAGTGTGTGTATGTGTGTGAGTGTATGTGTGTGAGTGTATGTGTATGAGTGTGAATGTGTGAGTGTGTATGAGTGTGTGTGTGAGAGCGTCTATGTGTGTGAGTGCGTGTGTACATGTGTGAGTTGATGTGAGAGAGAGTGTGTGTATATGTGAGTGAGTGCATGTATGTGTGTGAGAATGTGTACGTGTGTGAGTGAGTGAGAGTGTGTATATGTGAGTGAGAGTTTGTGTGTGAGTGCATGTATGTGTCAGTGCGTGTGTATGTGTGAGAGAGTGTGTATGTGTGTGTGTGTGAGAGAGAATCTGTATGTGTGTGTACATGAGAGTGTGTGAGTGTATATGTGAGTGAGAGTGTGTGTATATGTGAGTGAGAGTGTGAGTGCGTGTGTATGTGTGAGTGCGTGTGTATGTGAGTGCGTGTGTATGTGTGAGTGCGTGTGTATGTGTGAGTGCGTGTGTATGTGTGAGTGCGTGTGAATGTGTGAGAGAGTGTGTACACGTGAATGTGTACACGTGAGTGTGTGTGTGAGAGTGTGTGTGAGTGAGAGTGTGTGTATATGTGAGTGAGAGTGTGTGTATATGTGAGTGAGTGTGTGTGTGTGTGAGAGACGGTGTGTATGTGTGTGTGTATATGTGAGTGACAGTGTGCGTATGTGAGTGAGTGTGTGTATGTGTGAGTGAGTGTCTGTATGTGTGAGAGTGTGTGTGTGAGCGTGTATGTGTGTGAGTGCGTGTGTATGTGTGTGAATGTGAATGTGTGAGAGAGTGTATGTGAGAGAGAGTGTGTGTGTGAGTGAGAGTGTGTATATGTGAGTGAGAGTGTGTGTGTGAGTGCGTGTGTGAGAGAGAGAGTGTGTGTGAGAGAATGTGTATGTGTGTGTACATGTGATAGTGTGTGTGTGTGTGAGAGTGTGTGTGTGTGTGAGAGTGTGTGTGTGTATGTGAGTGAGAGTGTGTGTATGTGTGAGAGCGTGTGTATGTGTGAGAGCGTGTGTATGTGTGAGAGCGTGTGTATGTGTGTGAGAGCGTGTGTATGTGTGTGAGAAGGTGTGTGAGTGCGTGTATGTGTGTGAGTGTGAGTGCGTGTGTATGTGTGTAAGTGTGAATCTGTGAGAGAGTGTGTACATGTGCGTGTGTGTGAGAGAGTGTGTGTGTATGTGAGAGTGTGTATATGTGTGTGAGAGTGTGTGTGTGAGTGCATGTATGTGTGAGTGCGTGTATGTGAGAGTGTGTGTGTGAGACAGAGTGTGTATGTGTGTGTATATGTGAGTGAGTGTGTGTGTGTATATGTGAGTGAGCGTGTGTGTATGTGAGTGTGTGTGTGTATTTGAATGAGAGTGTGTGCGTGTGTATATGTGAGTGTGTGTGTGTATGTGAGTGTGTGTATGTGTGTTTGTGAGTGTGAATGTGTGAGAGAGTGTGTGTATGTGAATGAGTGCATGTACGTGTGAGTGCATGTATGTGTGAGTGCATGTGTGTGTGAGTGCATGTATGTGTGTGTGAGAGAGTGTATGTGTGTGTGAATGTGTGAGAGTGTGTGTGAGTGAGAGTGTGTATATGTGAGTGAGAGTGTGTGTGTAAGTGCGTGTATGTGTGTATATGTGAGTGAGAGTGTGTATGTGAGTGAGAGTGTGTGTGTGAGAGAGAGTATGTGTGTATGTATTTGTGAAATAGTGTGTATGTGAGTGAGAGTGTGTGCGTGTATGTGAGTGAGAGTGTGCGCGTGTATGTGAGTGAGTGTGTGCGTGTATGTGAGTGAGAGTGTGTGCGTGTATGTGAGTGAGTGTGTGCGTGTATGTGAGTGAGTGTGTGCGTGTATGTGAGTGAGTGTGTGTGCGTGTATGTGAGTGAGAGTGTGTGCGTGTATGTGAGTGAGAGTGTGTGCGTGTATGTGAGTGAGAGTGTGTGCGTGTATGTGAGTGAGAGTGTGTGTGTGTATGTGAGTGAGAGTGTGTGTGTATGTGAGTGAGTGTGTGTGTACGTGTGAGAGTGTATGTGTGAGTGTGTATGAGGGTATGTGTGTGTGAGGGTGTGTGTGTGAGGATTTGTGTGTGCGTGTGTGTGTGTGAGAGTATGTATGTGTGTGTGTGAGAGAGAGAGAATGTGTATATGTGAGAGAGAATGTGTGTGTGTGAGTGCATGTGTGTGAGAATGTGAGTATGTATGTGTGTGAGTGTGAATGTGTGAGAGTGAGTTTGTTTGTGAATGTGTGAGAGTGTGTGTATGTGAGTGTGTGTATGTGTGAGTGTGTATATGTGAGTGAGAGTGTGTGTATGTGTGAGAGCATGTGTGTGTGTGAGAGCATGTGTGAGTGCGTGTGTATGTGTGTGAGTGTATGTGTGTGTGTATGTGTGTGAGAATGTGTATGTGTGTAAGTGTGAATGTGTGAGAGAGTGTGTACATGTGAGTGTGTGAGAGAGTGTGTACATGTGAGTGTGTGAGAGAGTGTGTACATGTGAGAGTGTGTGTGTATGTGAGTGAGAGTGTGTGTGTATGTGAGTGAGAGTGTGTGTATGTGAGTGAGAGTGTGTGTATGTGTGAGTGAGAGTGTGCGTATATGTGAGTGTGTGTGTGTATGTGAGTGAGAGTGTGTATATGTGAGTGTGTGTGTGAGTGCATGTGTGTATGTGTGAGTGCGTGTGTATGTGTGTAAGTGTGAATGTGTGAGAGAGTGTGTACATGTGAGTGTGTGTGTGAGAGAGAGTGTGTGTGTGTGAGACAGTGTGTGTGAGTGCGTGTGTATGTGTGAGAGTGTGTGTGTGAGTGAGGGTGTGTATGTGTGTGTGTACATGAGAGAGAGTGTGTGTATATGTGAGTGAGAGTGTGCGTATGTGTGTGTATGTGAGTGAGTGTGTGTATGTGTGTGTATGTGAGTGAGTGTGTGTATGTGTGAGTGTGTGTGTGAGCGTGTATGTGTGTGAGAGTGTGTGTGTGTGTGAGAGAGCGTGTATGTGTGTGAGAATGTGTATGTGTGTAAGTGTGAATGTGTGAGAGTGTATATGTGAGTGAGAGTGTGTGTATGTGAGTGAGAGTGTGTATGTGAGTGTGTGTGTGTATTTGTGTGAGTGTGTGTGTGTATTTGTGTGTGTGTGTATGTATATGTGAGTGAGAGTGTGTGTGAGTGCATGTATGTGTGAGTGCGTGTATGTGAGAGTGAATGTGTGTGTGTATATGAGTGAGTGTGTGTATGTGAGTGTGTGTGTGTGTGCGTGTGTATCTGTGAGTGTGTGTGAATGTGTGTGTATATGTGAGTGAGTGTGTGTGTATGTGTGTTTGTGCGTGTGTATGTGTGTGTTTGTGCGTGTGTATGTGTGAGTGTGAATGTGTGAGAGAGTGTGTGTATGTGTGAGTGTGTATATGTGAGAGTGCATGTATGTGAGAGTGCATGTATGTGTGAGAGTGTGTGTGAGAGAGAGTGTGTATGTGTGTGAGTGTGAATGTGTGAGAGAGTGTGTGTATGTGAATGAGAGTGCATGTATGTGTGAGTGCATGTATGTGTGAGTGCATGTATGTGTGAGTGTGTGTGAGAGTGAGAGTGTGTATATGTGAGTGAGAGTGTGTGTGTAAGTGCGTGTATGTGTGTATATGTGAGTGAGAGTGTGTATGTGAGTGAGAGTGTTTGTGTGTGAGAGAGAGTATGTGTGTATGTATTTGTGAAATAGTGTGTATGTGAGTGAGAGTGTGTATGTGAGTGAGAGTGTGTGTATGTGTGAAAGTGTATGTGTGAGTGTGTATGAGGGTATGTGTGTGTGAGGGTATGTGTGTGTGTGTGACGATCTGTGTGTGTGTGCGTGTGTATGTGTGAGAGTGTATGTGTGCGAGTGTGTTTGTGAGAGAGAATGTGTTTGTGTGTATGTGTGAGAGAGAATGTGTGTGTGAGTGCATGTGTGTGAGAATGTGAGTATGTTTGTGTGTGTGAGAGTGTGTTTGTGAATGTGTGAGAGTGTGTGTATGTGAGTGTGTGTATGTGAGTGTGTGTATGTGAGTGTGTGTATGTGTGAGAGTGTATATGTGAGTGAGAGTGTGTGTGAGTGCATGTATGTGTGAGTGCGTGTGTGTGTGAGAGAGTGTGTATGTGTGAGAGTGTGTGTGAGAGAGAATGTGTGTGTATGTGAGTGAGAGTGTGTGTGTATGTGAGTGAGAGTGTGTGTATGTGTGAGCATGTGTGTGTGTGAGAGCATGTGTGAGTGCGTGTGAGCATGTGTGAGTGCGTGTGTATGTGTGAGAGTGTGTGTGAGAGAGAATGTGTATGTGTGTGTACATGAGAGTGTGAGTGTATATGTGAGTGAGAATGTGTGTATGTGTGTGTGTGTGTATGTGAGTGAGTGTGTGTGTGTATGTGAGTGAGAGTGTGTGTATGTGTGAGTATGTGTGTGTGAGAGCATGTGTGAGTGCGTGTGAGTATGTGTGTGTGAGAGCATGTGTGAGTGCGTGTGTATGTGTGAGTGCGTGTGTATGTGTGTGAGTGCGTATATGTGAGTGAGAGTGTGTGTATGTGTGAGAGAGTGTGTGTATGTGTGAGTGACAGTGTGTGTATGTGTGAGTGTGAGTGCGTGTGTATGTGTGAGTGCGTGTGTGTGTGAGAGAGGGTGTGTATGTGTGTGTGTGTACCTGTGAGAGAGTGTGTGTGTATATGTGAGTGACAGTGTGCGTATGTGTGTGTATGTGAGTGAGAGTGTGTGTATGTGTGAGTGAGTGTTTGTGTGTGAGTGCGTGTGTATGTGTGTGAGAGTGTGAATGTGTGAGAGTGTGTATATGTGAGTGAGAGTGTGTGTGTAAGTGCATGTATGTGTGTATATGTGAGTGAGAGTGTGTATGTGAGTGACAGTGTGTGCGTGTATGTGAGTGAGAGTGTGTGGGTGTATGTGAGTGAGAGTGTGTGTATGTGAGTGAGTGTGTGTATGTGTGAGTGTGTATGAGGGTATGTGTGTGTGAGTGTTTGTGTGAGGGTATGTGTGTGTGTTAGGATCTGTGTGTGTGTGTGTATGTGTAAGAGAGAATGTGTGTGTGAGTGCATGTGTGAGAGAATGTGAGTATATATGTGTGTGAGTATGTGTGTGAATGTGAGAGAGTGTGTGTATGTGAGTGTGTGAATGTGTGAGAGAGTGTATGTATGTGTGAGTGTGTATATGTGAGTGAGAGTGTGTGTGAGTGCTTGTATGTGTGAGTGCTTGTATGTGTGAGTGCGTGTATGTGTCAGTGCGTGTGTATGTGAGAGAGTGTGTATGTGTGAGAGTGTGTGTGAGAGAGAATGTGTATGCGTGTGTACATGAGAGTGTGTGAGTGTATGTGTGTA
>NW_028270162.1:3532545-3540045 GCF_037043375.1 Chiloscyllium plagiosum | reverse complement strand
TGTGTAGGTGAGAGTGTGTGTATGTGTGTGAGAATGTGTATGTGTGAGTGAGTGTGTACGTGTGTGTGTGTGTGTGTGAGAGAATGTCTATGTGTGAGAAAGTGTGTGTATGTGTGAGACTTTGTGTGTGTATGTGTGAGTGTGTATGTATGTGAGAGTATGTATGTGTATTTGTGTGTGAGTGTGTATGTATATGTATTTATGTGTGTGAGAGTGTGTGTATGTGTGTGAGAGTATGTGTGAGAGTGTGAGTATGTGTGTGAGAGTGTGTATGTGCGTATGTGTGAATGAGTGTGTGTATGAGTGTGTGTATGTGAGAGTGTGAGTGTGTGTGTATGTGAGAGAGAGTGTGTATGAGTGTGTGTGTGTGAGAGAGAGTGTGAGAGTGTGTGTGTATGTATGTGTGAGAGTATGTGAGAATGAGTGTATGTATGTGTGAGTGTGTGTATGTGCAGTGTGTGTGAGAGACTGATTGTGTGTGTATCTGTGAGTGTGTGTATGTGTGTCTGAGAGTGTGTGTGAGAGAGAGAGTGTGTGTATGTATGAGAGTGTGTATGTGTGTGAGTGTGTGTGAGAGAGTGTGTGTGTGTGAGTCTGTGTATGTGTGTGAGTCTGTGTATGTGTGTGAGTGTGTGTGATAGAGTGTGTGTGTGTATGTGCGTGAGTGTGTGTGTGAGTGAGTATGTGTGTGTGAGAGTGTGTGTGTGTGAGTGAGTGTGTATATGTGAGAGAATGTGTATGAGTGTGTGTATGTGTGCGCAAGAGTGTGTATGTGTGAGAGAATGTGTGTATGTGTGAGAGAATGTGTGTATGTGTGAGAGAATGTGTGTATGTGTGAGAGTGTGTGTGTGAGTGTGTGTATGTGTGTGTATGTGTGTGTGTGTGAGAGAGAGTGTGTATGTGTGAGAGAGTGTATGTGTGTGAGTGTGTGTATGTGTGTGTATGTATTTGTGTGAGAGTATGTGTGTGTGTGTGTGAGAGAGAGTGTGTATGTGTGAGAGAGTGTGTGTGTGAGTGTGTATGTGTGTGAGTGTGTGTATGTGTGTGTATGTATTTGTGTGAGAGTATGTGTGTGTGTGTGTGTGTGTGAGAGAGAGTGTGTATGTGTGAGAGAGAGTGTGCATGTGTGAGAGTGAGTGTGTGTGTATTTGTGTGAGAGTGTGTGGGTCTTTGTGTGAGTGTGCGTGTGTATTTGTGTGAGTGTGTGTATGTATGTGTGAGTGTGTGTGAGTATGTGAATGTGTCTGACAGTGAGTGGGTGTGTGAGCATGTGAGAGTATGTACGTGAAAGAGTATGTGTGTGGGTTTGAGTGTGAGGGTAGATTAGTAGATTACTTACAGTGTGGAAACAGGCCCTTCGGCCCAACAAGTCCACACCGACCCGCCAAAGCGCAACCCACCCATACCCCTACATTTACCCCTTTAACCTAACACTACAGGCAATTTAGCATGGCCAATTCACCTGACCTGCACATCTTTGGGCTGTGGGAGGAAACCGGAGCACCTGGAGAAAACCCACACAGACACGGGGAGAATGTGCAAACTCCACACAGACAGTCTGAGGCAGGAGTGATTGCGCATGTGAGAGTGTGTGGGTGTGAAAGTGTGTGCACGTGTGATTGTGTATGTGTATGTGTGCATCTGAGAGTGTGTAAGAGTGAATGTGTGTTTGAGAGCGTGTGTGAGAGCATGTGTGTGTGCGTGCGTGAATGAGTGCATATGTGTGTGAGAGAGTGAGCGTGTCTGTGTGTGAACATGTGTGTCTGTGTGTGCACGTGAGAGTGTATGTGAGAGTGTGTGAGAGAGTGTGAGTATGTGTGTGTGCGAGAGTGCCAAAGACAAGAGTTAGGCAACAGATCAGTCATGATGGCACTGAAGCGTGGAACAGGTTTGAGGGGCTGAATGGCCTCCTCCTGCTGTTATGTTTTGTTACTTTTGCAATCGCTTTACCCATGTGTTTTAAGAACATACAAGGTAACAGTGTAACTGGGTCTGCTGGTGTTATACTGATAATCCCGAGACTGTGTAGGTAAAAACCCCAAGATCAGGGAGAGGATTTAAATTTAAAAGTTGCTGAGGACAAATCTTTCAAATTGTTGTAAAAACTCATCTCCATCACTAATGTCCTTCAGGGGAGGAATCTGCTGTCCTTACCTGGTCTAGCCTACATGTGACTCCAGACCCATAGCAATGTGATTTTTACAGCCCTCAGAAATGGACCAGACAGCCACTCATTCTGTTGTAAGAAGGCAGCCCACCAGCAGCTACTCAAGAGGCAATTAGGGACGAGCTGTAACTGCAGGCCAGCTAGCAATTCCCACATCATATGAATGATTTTTTTTTAATTGATTTGATTTGTTATTGTCACATGTATCCAAGTACAATGAAAGGTTTTGTTCTGTGTGCAGTACAGACAGATCAGAGCATACAAAGATCACAGGGTGATTGAACAGAGTGAGCAGTACAAAATTACAGCTGTAAAGAAGGTACACAAAAAGCCAGATCAACATGAGGTTTAAAATTTAAGAGGCCCATTCAGAAGTCTAACAACAGCGGGGAAGAAGCTGGTCTTGAATCTGTTGGTACATGTGTTTAAGCTTTTGTATCTGCTGCCTGATGAAAGAGGGTGGAAGAGATTATAACCAGGCTGGGAAGGGTCTGTGTTGATGTTGGCTGCCTTCCCAGGACAGTGGGAAGTGAGGCTGGAGTCAGTGGATAAAAGGTTGGCTTGTATGGTGGTCTGGGCTATGTTCATAGCTCTCTGTGGTAATAGAGAGAAGACTCTGTAATTTGGGACCTCCCAGAGTGACTGCGGTACATGTTTACCAAGTGATACTGAGAGATATTAGCACTGGAGTCAAGTAAAACAAACATCAATGCCAATTGACTATTAAGTTGGCATCAACCCCACCGTCCACAAACACACAATAAATTCCTCAGCAGCCCTTGCCAAATTCAACAGTTTATCAGGCACTCGATCCCAGCAGTTGATAAACAGACCTGAGCTGTCTCTGCAGCACTTACATCAGGCAGCCCCACCGTCCGTGACCACATGTGATGCTACCAATGAGGAGATAATGCAAATATTGTTGGCATCCTATCAAACCATTTGCATTTACGTAGCAACTGTCATGACCCAACTCCCCCAGCGCATTTCACAGCCAATGAAATTCTTTTGTAGTGACATCACTGTTGTAATGTAGGGAAGTTTCTGGTCACTTGATGCATCCACAAATACCACCAAGAAAACAAAAGCTTGCCTGGTCTTTGTGAGTTGCATGAAAGATAAAAAGTGACTAATGTATCCAAATTGCATCAACAGTGGAGAGAGAGAAATCAGTATGCATCTCTTGCTAAATGAAATTGTGTCAGTAGTTAACAGGTGCGTTAACTAAAAAGTAATTTGGAGATGCCGATGTTGGACTGGGATGGACAAAGTTAAAAATCACACAACACCAGGTTATAGTCCAACAGGTTTATTTGGAAGCACTAGCTTTCGGAGCACTGCTCCTTCATAAAACCACGCTGTGTGATTTTTAACTTTGTCCAACACTGGCACCTCCAAATCAGATCTACTATAAAATTCTCCATACAAAGCTCTGCAATGTTAACATATATAACATGACTCAAAATCCTCCCAAGGTACTTTCACACTAATTGCCAATCAAAGTGCACACTCTCTGAATGTCTCTCCAGATAATTGTCAGCCTCATCAAGTGCATTACAAATGATTCCAAATGAAAATATAATATTTAATTCCCTCTCCTTTTCCGTGCTGAAAGTACGGACAGGACTGTTTTGCAGGGTGACCCAGTGCTATTGTGGAATGGTGCCATTCTATGTCATTATGTTGCATTGTACTAGCCACTAGAGAATAAACTTACCCAGAGCCCATTGCCACGAAGCTCATTTGTATTGTTTCAGAAAGCCCACTAAAAAGGGATCACATATTTATGGGCGGCATGGTGGCACAGTGGTTAGCACTGCTGCCTCACAGCGCCAGAGACCCGGGTTCAATTCCCGCATCAGGCGACCGACTGTGTGGAGTTTGCACATTCTCCCCGTGTCTGCGTGGGTTTCCTCCGGGTGCTCCGGTTTCCTCCCACAGTCCAAAAATGTGCAGGTCAGGTGAATTGGCCATGCTAAATTGCCTGTAGTGTTAGGTGCAGGGGTAAATGTAGGGGAATGGGTCTGGGTGGGTGTGCTTTGGCGGGTCGGTGTGGACTTGTTGGGCCGAAGGGCCTGTTTCCACACTGTAAGTAATCTAATATTTTTCATTTTTGGGGTTATAAACTGCTATATTATTGGACTACGAGGAGGTCTTGAGAAAATCAAGTGGTGCATATTTTTTGGATGTGTTAGGCAATGTTGCGTTTTGATGCAGTGAGGGAGAGGCTTTGAGAAGGAGTGACACCGAGAGTCATTGAGTGAGGGAAAATCCACCCAGTGACAGCCCTCTGATTGGTTGTTACAGAATTGTAGGTACAATGGCAACCAGCAGCCTTCAGATGCTGGGACCAGGTAACACACTCTTCCTCTTTCTCACAGTCTGGGGAAAAGACGCTAGAATCAAGAAACCCTTAAAAGAGGGAAGCAGCTAGGTTCACCAGAACGACTGATAAAACAAAAAACAACTATCGCTTTACAGAAAACAAGGTGTCTCATTGCTGACTGATACTCGAAACGCACTTGCTATCTGGGCTTAAGTCTGTTACAATAAAGAGTTATTTTCACGTGAATGATGAAACCTGGTGTTTTCTTTTCTCCGAATAACAATCTGTTGGGCAAACCAATCCTCCTGGTGGCCTGATCAGGATTTAGATATCCTGTGATGGTCATCTAAAACCACAAAGGCAATGACCAGTTACCTGCTCCCAGTGAGGTCGTTTCACACTTTAGGAGAGTAGCAACAACAAAAAATTGCATTGCTATAGCAACTTTAACATTGTAAGATTTTCCAAGGGGTTCTATAAGAGTGCTTTCAAGCAATATTATCACGATTCCACATAACAATGCCCAGTGACACTCAGTTTGGGGATCACAAGGCAACCACTCAGTTCCCGACCTCATTACAGCCTCAGTCCAAACATAACCACAAGAGCTGAATTCCAGAGGGGAGGGGAGAGTGACAGCCTTTAACATCAAGGCTACATTCAGCAGAGTGTGGCATCAAGGAGCCTGAGCAAACATGGGAATCACTGGGTATTAGGGGGCAAACTCTCAGTGGCTGAAGTCATAGGAAGGTGTGGTTATTGGAGGTCAGTCATCTCAGCTCCAGGTCATCTCTGCAGGAGTTCCTCAGGGGAGTGTCCTAGGGCCAACCATCTTCAGCTGCTTCATCAATGACCTTCCCTCCATCCTGAGGTCAGAAGTGAAGATGTTTTCCAATGATTTAACAACATTCAGCACCATTCGTGACCCCTCAGATACTGAAGCAGTCCGTGTTCAAATGCAGCAAGTTATGAACAATGTCCAAGCCTGGACTGAAAAGTGATAAGTAATGTTTATGCCACACAAATGCCAGGCAATGACCCCCTCCATTTGCCATTCAGTGGCATCTCCACCACTGAATCCCCCATGAGGCTTCAAGGTGAGTGAGTGGGTAAACACGTGGTAGATGCAGCACCATGTGGTTAAATGTGAAGCTATAACCTCAGTGTGAGGAACAGAAAAACAGGGTGTGATTTCAAAAGTGACTGATTGGGAAGTGTGGGTATACAGAGGGATCTGGATACCAAAAGGGAAAATGCTGGAAAATCTCAGCAGGTCTGGCAGCATTTGTAAGGAGAGAAAGGAGCTGACGTTTTGAGTCTAACTGACCCTTTGTCAAAGGGATCTGGCTATCCCTTGTTCACCAGGTCAATGGGAGTAACCAGGACTGTGCAGCAGGCAGTTAGGAAGCTAAATGATACATGGGCCTTCATTGCAAGAGGATTTGAGTTCAGACGTAATGATATGTTCCTGCAGTTACACAGGGCCTTGGTGAGACCCACACTGGGAGGATTGTGTGCAGTTTTGGTCTCCCGATCTCAGAAAGGATGTACTTACCAGAGAGGGAGAACAGCAGGGATTCACTGGGCTGATACTGGGGTGGCAGGACTATCATATGAGGGGAAATGGTTTTAACTGGGCCTGTACCACTTGAGTTTAGAAAGCGTTGCAGTATTTTCTGCATGGACACTTTACTGATGGTCAGAGAGAAACTTTATTACAAGCTAAATTTGCAATGTGAGAGGTGGAGAGTGATGAGGAACCCATTGAGTGGGTAATTGCAATGTTCAGTGTGATGGGGAAAGTAACACAAACTACCTTCCAACCATGCCCTCACCTTCCAGCAAGTGATGATATATGGGCTAGGACCTCGGAAAACCTGGTAATATTAATCAAATCTGAGCTCAGTGAAAGGAGCAGGCAGGAGGAAAGAGGAGTTTGCTTCCTGTAGTAACTTGTGATCTGGAATGAATATTTGGCATCTAATTGTAACATGCAAAACCAAGTGAATGAATAGAAGCTTGGAAAAGGAAAGATCTGCAGGACCATGGGGAAAGATCAGCTGGTTAACTGGATAGCATGTTCAGAGAGCCAGCAGCAAGCAAGTGGGCAGAATGGTCTCCCTCGTGTACCTTTCAGGTTCTCTGGAAATGAGTGATGATACAGTTGATGCTGAAACGTTGACTTTGATGCGTCTTCTTGTGTGTTCGAGCCAGTCAGTATAACAAGCTTCTCAATCGTGGCAGATCCCTGCACGTGCAGCAGGCCCGGGGAAGGGAAGGGGACCTCATGGTGGAGCACCTTGTATCTTGTGGATGTTTTAGTTGGTCCACTGTGACTGATGCGCTTTCAGCTGCTGGGACTTCAAGCTCTGGAATTCATTTCCTAAACCCCTCCACCTCCTTCTCCACCTCAAGGACGTCCTGAAAAACAACTACTTGACCAAGCTTTAGGTCAGCTCCCCTAGTATCTCTCTTTTTTATTCTCTCACGCTGAGGACATGCGCATTGCTGGCTGGGCCCAGTATTTATTGCCCGTTCCTAGTTGCCCCTCTGAGAAGGTGGGGGTGAGCTGCCTCCTTGAACCGCTGCAGACCATGGGCTGTGGGTAGACCCACAATGCCCTGAGGGAGGGAATTCACGGATTCTGACCCAGTGACAGTGTAGGAACAGTGATATACAGAGAGGTGCTGATGCGGTGTTGATGTTCCTGGATTAGTAAGGCAATATTCTGGGAATGTGAGTTTGAGTTCTACTACAGCAGATGGTGAGTTCATAAAAATCTGAAAAGCTTTCGATCATGTAACAGATATCAATTACCGTAAAACCCATCTGGATTACTATAGCAGTAACATTGCACTGCCTCCTACAGGTTTCACTTTGCAAAGCAGTTGAATATAGTTTTTTTTGGGGGGTGGGGGTCCACCCAGCATTCCACCACGAGCTCCCCCTCCCTCCATTAGGTCCAACTAGAATCCAGCTGGGGTCTGGCTGGGGTTTGGCCAGTCTG
>NW_028270162.1:3407545-3527545 GCF_037043375.1 Chiloscyllium plagiosum | reverse complement strand
AATGTAGTCAACTTAGCCACATTAGGGAGATTTAAACTATCTTTAGATAAGCACATGGATGATTTTGGGATAGTGTAGGGGGACGAGCTGAGAATAGTTCACAGGTCGGCGCAACATCGAGGGCCAATGGGCCTGTTCTGCACTGTATTGTTCCATGTTCCATGTTCTATGTTCCATGTTCTATATTCCATGTTCTATGTTCCATCTTCCACGTTCCACGTTCTATGTTCTATGTCCCATGTTCCATGTTCTATGTTCCATGTTCCAAGTTCTATGTTCTATGTTCCATGTTCTGAGGGTGAGGCTTGGCCGAGGATGAGATAGAAGCTTCTCAGTACTACCCCCTTGTGACCAGATTACCAGCAGCTGCTACTGACTGCCTGAAAATTCCTTCCAGTTGCTCCTTGGATCAATGAGGACTTGTGTGTTTGGGAGCTCCTTCCCCCATGCCACATGAATCCCTTTGGAAGGTACAACGTGAAGCAGCTAACTAGCGAAGATTAATGAGATATTGTTATAAGTGACATTATACAGCGAGATTTTGTTCTGTGATGTTTTATTTGAGAACTCCTGATGGAACAGTGTAATTTTAGATTGTTCTGGCAGTGACAGAGATTTTTACAGAATTTGCAGAGCACTTTGTAAAGATTTGATTTCTTTGCTGTCATTGATTCACTTTCCCTTTCTCCTCATCCTCCAGGGGAGGACACTTTACAGCTTCCGGATTGGCCAGTAGTTCCCCACCTCTGATTGGTTAACTTGACCAATCTTGCTCCTTCTTAGACATCGAGTGCCACCCAGGGGTCAAAAAGAAAAGTGAAAAACTTCACCCAAACCAGGAAACCTGACCAATGGGAACACAAACAGGAACCTGGCCCCCACCCTGTGTGTGTGTGTGTCTGTGTGATCTCTCCTACTGCTGCTTGTAAGTGCCCCATGTCGTGAACCCAGCAAATCCTGGCCCCATCCTCTCTCACCCCCAACCCTGTAAAGACCTCCCTTGTCCTCCATCCTCACTCACCTCTACATCACTCTACCCACACCTCCCCCCAAACCCCACCGAACTCTGGTCCTTCCTCCACACCCTCTGTTACTGACCTGCAACATTTGGGAAGCAGGGGTTTTGATCACTTGACAGGGGTGAGGGGGGACTGCAGCTGGGATTGGGGATGGTGTTGGAGTTGGTTTCAGGTTGGGGGTAGGATTGGTGTTGGTGTTTAGGGTTGGTTTTGGGATTAGAGTTGGGGTTTTGGGTTGGGAGTGGATATGGGGTTAGGGTTGGATTTGGAGTTGGGGGGTTTGGAGATTGGAATTGGGGTTGGGTTGAAGTTGAGGTCATGGAGGAGGTTGGGGTGGGGTTTGGGATTGGATTTGGAGTTGAGGGTCAAGAGGGGTTGGGTTGGTGTTGGCGTGATGTTAGGTTTAGTATTGGGAAGGTGGGGTTGTTGGATGGGGTTTGCCATTGGGTTTGGGGTTGGGAGTAGAGTTGAAGGTTGGATCGGGGTTGGTGTTGTGGGGGAGTTGGAGTTAGTGTTGGGAGGTGAGGTTGAAGGAAGGTGTTTGGAGTTATAGAGTCATAGAGATGTACAGCACGGAAACAGACCCTTCAGTCCAACCCGTCCATACTGACCAGATATCCCAACCCAATCTAGTCCCACCTGCCAGCACCCAGCCTATATCCCTCCAAACACTTCCTATTCATATACCCATCCAAATGCCTCTTAAATGTTGTAATTGTACCAGCCTCCACCACTTCCTCTGGCAGCTCATTCCATACACGTACCACCCTCTGTGTGAAAAAGTTGCCCCTTAGGTCTCTTTTATATCTTTCCCCTCTCACCCTAAACCTATGCCCTTTAGTTCTGGACTCCCCAACCCCAGGGAAAAGACTTTGTCTATTTACCCCATTCATGCCCCTCATAATTTTGTAAACCTCTGTAAGGTCACCCCTCAGCCTCTGATGCTCCTGGGAAAACAGCCCCAGCCTGTTCAGCCTCTTCCTGTAGCTCAAATCCTCCAACCCTGGCAACATCCTTGTAAATCTTTTCTGAACCCTTTCAAGTTTCACAACATCTTTCCAATCGGAAGGAGACCAGAATTGCACGCAATATTCCAACAGTGGCCTAACCAATGTCCTGTACAGCCGCAACATCCCAACTCCTGTACTCAATACTCTGACCAATAAAGGAAAGCATACCAAATGCCTTCTTCACTATCCTATCTACCTGCGACTCCACTTTCAAGG
Organism: Chiloscyllium plagiosum; assembly: GCF_037043375.1. Classification (NCBI taxonomy): domain Eukaryota; kingdom Metazoa; phylum Chordata; class Chondrichthyes; order Orectolobiformes; family Hemiscylliidae; genus Chiloscyllium; species Chiloscyllium plagiosum. Next base: position 3,525,300 of record NW_028270162.1, on the reverse strand, counting down.
AGCAATGAACCCGCACTCCAAGGACCTTACCATTAAGTGTATAAGTCCTGCTAAGATTTGCTTTCCCAAAATTAAGCACCTTACATTTATCTGAATTAAACTCCATCTGCCACTCTCAGCTCATTGGCCCATCTGATCAAGATCATGTTGTAGAGTGAGGTAACCCTCTTCGCTGTCCACTACACCTCCAATGTTGGTGTCATCTGCAAACTTACTAACTATACCTCATATGCTCACATCCAAATCATTTATGTAAATGACAAAAAGTAGAGGGCCCAGCACTGATCTTGTGGCACTCCACTGGTCACAGGCCTCCACTCTGAAAAACAACCCTCCACCACCACCCTCTACCTTTGAGCCAGTTCTGTATCCAAATGGCTAGTTGTCCCTGTATTCCATGAGATCTAACCTTGCTAATCAGTCTCCCATGGGGAACCTTGTCGAACGCCTTACTGAAGTCCATATAGATCACATTTACTGCTCTGCCCTCATCAATCTTCTTTGTTACTTCTTCAAAAAATTCAATCAAGTTTGTGAGACACGATTTCCCACACACAAAGCCATGTTGACTATCCCCAATCAGTCCTTGCCTTTCCAAATACATGTACATCCTGTCCCTCAGGATTCCCTCCAACAACTTGCCCACCACCGACGTCAGGCTCACTGATCTATAGTTCCCTGGCTTGTCCTTACTGCCCTTCTTAAACAGTGGCACCACGTTTGCCAACCTCCAGTCTTCCGGCACCTCACCTGTGACTATCGATGATACAAATATCTCAGCAAGAGGCCCAGCAATACCTTCTCAGCTTCCCACAGAGTTCTCGGGTGCACCTGATCAGGTCCTGGGGATTTATCCACTTTTATGCGTTTCAAGACATCCAGCACTTCCTCCACTGTAATATGGACATTTTGCAAGGTGTCATAATCTATTTCCCGACATTCTAAATCTTCCATATCCTTTTCCACAGTAAATACTGATGCAAAATACTCACTTAGTATCTCCCCCATTTTCTGCAGCTCCACACAAAGGCCGCCTTGCTGATCTTTGAGGGGCCCTATTCTCTCCCTAGTTACCCTTTTGTCCTTAATGTATTTGTAAAATCCCTTTGGATTCTCTTTAATTCTATTTGCCAAAGCTATCTCATGTCCCCTTTTTGCTCTCCTGATTTCCCTCTTAAGTATACTCCTATGGCCTTTATACTCTTCTAAGGATTCACTCGACCGATCCTGTCTATACCTGACATATGCTTCCTTCTTTTTCTTAACCAAACCCTCAATTTCTTTAGTCATCCAGCATTCCCTATACCTACCAGCCTTCCCTTTCACTCTGACAGGAATATACTTTCTCTGGATTCTTGTTATCTCATTTCTGAAGGCTTCCCATTTTCCAGCCGTCCCTTTACCTGCGAACATCTGCCCCCAATCAGCTTTCAAAAGTTCTTGCCTAATACCGTCAAAATTGGCCTTTCTCCAATTTAGAACTTCAACTTTTAGATCTGGTCTATCCTTTTCCATCACTATTTTAAAACGAATAGAATTATGGTCGCTGGCCCCAAAGTGCTCCCCCACTGACACCTCAGTCACCTGCCCTGCCTTATTTCCCAAGAGTAGGTCAAGTTTTGCACCTTCTCTCGTAGGTATATCCACATACTGAATCAGAAAATTGTCTTGTACACACTTAAGAAATTCCTCTCCATCTAAACCCTTAACACTATGGCAGTCCCAGTCGATGTTTGGAAAGTTAAAATCCCCTGCCATAACCACCCTATTAATCTTACAGATTGCTGAGATCTCCTTACAAGTTTGTTTCTCAATTTCCCTCTGACTATTAGGAGGTCTATAATTCAATCCCAGTAAGGTGATCATCCCTTTCTTATTTCTCAGTTCCACCCAAATAACTTCCTTGGATGTATTTCCGTGAATATCCTCCCTCAGCACAGCTGTAATTCTATCCCTTATCAAAAATGCCACTCCCCCCTCCTCTCTTGCCTCCCTTTCTATCCTTTCTATCCTCGGAAGAGCGTCTTATCTTCCGACTGGGAACCCTCCAACCGCAGGGGATGAACTTGGACTTCACCAGTTTCTTCATCCCCCCTCCCCCCACCTTGTCTCAGCCGGATCCCTCCAGCCCGGCACCGCCTTCCTGACCTGCAGTCTTCTTCTTGACCTCTCCGCCTCCATCCTACTCCGACCTATCACCCTCACCTTGACCTCTTTCCACCTATCACATTTCCAACGCCCCTCCTCCAAGTCCCTCCTCCCTACCTTTTATCTTCTCCTGCTGAACACTCTCTGCTCATTCCTGAAGAAGGGCCTGTGCCCGAAACGTCGAATCTCCTGTTCCCTGGATACTGCCTGACCTGCTGTGCTGTTCCAGCAATAAAGTTTCAACTTTGATCTCCAGCATCTGCAGACCTCACTTTCTGCCTCCCTTTCTATCCTTCTTGTAGCATTTGTATCCTGAAACATTAAGCTGCCAGTCCTGCCCATCCCTGAGCCATGTTTCTGTAATTACTATGATATCCCAGTCCCATGTTCCTAACCATGCCCTGAGATCATCTGCCTTCCCTGTTAGGCCCCTTGCATTGAAATAAATGCAGTTTAATTTATTAGTCCTACCTTGTCCCTGCCTGCCCTGACTGTTTGACTCACTTCTGTTCTCAGCTGTACCCATCTCAGATCGATCTCTTTCCTCACTATCTCCCTGGGTCCCACCCCCCCACCTTACTAGTTTAAATCCTCCCAAGCAGTTCAGCAAATTTCCCTGCCAGTATATTAGTCCCCTTCCAATTTAGGTGCAATCCGTCCTTCTTGTACAGGTCACTTCTACCCCAAAAGAGATTCCAATGATCCAAAAATGTGAATCCTTCTCCCATACACCAGCTCCTCAGCCATGCATTCATCTGCTCTATCCTCCTATTCCTGCCCTCACTAGCTTGTAGCACTGGGAGTAATCCAGATATTACTACCCTTGAGGACCTCCTTTTTAAATTTCTGCCTAACTCTCTGTAATCTCCCTTCAGAATCTCAATCGTTTCCCTTCCAATGTCGTTGGTTCCAATGTGGACAATGACCTCCTGCTGGCCCCTCTCCCCCGTGAGAACATTCTGCACCCTCTCTGAGACATCCTTGATCCTGGCACCAGGGAGGCAACACACCATTCTGATTTTTCGCTGCTGGCCACAGAAACGCCTGTCTGTACCTCGGACTAGAGAGTCCCCTAACACAATTGATCTCTTGGAGTCAACATACCTCTCATTGCATTAGAGCCAGGTTTGGGGTTATAGTTGGTATGGAGGGTGGGGATTGGGAGTTGGGGTTTGGGAGTTGGGATTTGGGGGTGGAATTGGTTGGTGGTGTTCCAGATGGTATTGGGGGCGTGAGTTGGAGTTGGGTTTGTGGGTGGGGGTGGTAATGGGGGATAGGGTTGGAGGATGCGGTTTGGGATTGGGTTTGGAGATAGGGTTGGGGTTGGGGTTGGCGGCTAGGGTTTGGGGTGCATTTGGAGGTGGGGCTGGTATTGCATTTTGGTGCTGGGGTAGGGTTGGGGTGTGGGGTTTGAGATTGAGTTTGGGGTGGGATTGGTATTAGGTGTTGGTGTTGGAAGGTAGGGTTGGGGGGTGGGTTTTGGGGTTGGGGCTGGGGTTGGGGTGGGGTTGGTTTTGGGTTGGGGATGAGGTTGGGGTTGGGATTGGGGTTTGGGGTTGGTGTTTGGGGTTGATATTTGGGATTGGAGTTGGTATTGGGGGTCGGGTTGGGGTTGGGATGTGGAGTTCGGGGTTGGGGTTAGTGTTGAGGTTCGGGTGTGGGGTTGGTGTTGGGGTTGGGGGGTGGGGTCAGGGTTTGTGTTGGGGTTGGTGTTGCATTGGGAATGGGATCAGGGTTGGTATTGGGGGTCAGGTTGGGGTTGGTGTTTGGGTTGGGGTTGGTGTTTGGGGGGTTGTGTTTGGGGGTGGGTTTGGAATTGGGGTTGGGTTTGGGATTGTGGGGAGGGGTTGGAGGTGGTGGTTAGGGTTGGGGTTGGGGTTGGAGTTGGGGTTGAGGTTGGGATTGTGGGGTGGGGTTTGCAGGTGGTGGTTGGGGTTGGGGTTGGGGTTGGAGTTGGGGTTAGTGTTGGGGTGTTGGGGGTGGAGCTGAAAAATGTGTTGCTGGAAAAATGTAGCAGGTCAGGCAGCATCCAAGGAGCAGGAGAATCATTCCTGAAGAAGGGCTTATGCCCGAAACGTCAATTTTCCTGCTCCTTGGATGCTGCCTGACCTACTGCGCTTTTCCAGCAACACATGTTTCAGCTCTGATCTCCAGCATCTGCAGTCCTCACATTCTCCGTGTTGGGGGTGGAGTTGGGTTGGGGTTGGGTGTGGGGGTGGGTTTGGGGTTGGTTTTGGGGTTGGTATTGGGGGTCAGGTTGGGGTTGGGGTGTGGGATTTGAGGTTGGGGTTAGTGTTGAGGTTGGGGTTGGGGAGTGGAGTCAGGATTAGTGTTGGGGTTGGTGTTGGGTTGGGAGTGGGGTCGGGGCTGTTATTGGGGGTCAGGTTAGGGTTGGGGTTGGTGTTTGGGTTGGAGTTGGTGTTTGAGGGTTGGAGTTGGGGTGGGTTTGGGGTTGGGGTTGGGGTTGGTTTTGGGGTGGGATTGGGGTTGGTGTTGGGGTTGAGGTTGGGATTGTGGGGTGGGGTTAGGGGTGGTGGTTGGGGTTGAGGTTGGGGTTGGTGTTGGGGTTGGGGGTTGGGGTTGGTATTGGGGTTGGTATTGGGGTTGGTGTTGGGGTGTTGGGGGTGGAGTTAGGTTGGGATTGGGGTGTGGTTGGGGTTTGGGTTGGTTTTGGGGTTAGTATTGGGGATCGGGTTGGGGTTGGACTGTGGGGTTCGGGGTTGGGGTTAGTGTTGAGGTTGGGGTGTGGGGTTGGGGTTGGGGTTGGGGAGTGGAGTCGGGGTTGGTGTTGGGGTTGATGTTGGGTTGGGAGTGGGGTTGAGGTTGGTATTGTGGGTCAGGTTAGGGTTGGGGTAGGTGTTTGGGTTGTAGTTGGTGTTTGGGGGTTGGAGTTGGGGTGGATTTGGGGTTGGGGTTGGGTTTGGGGTGGGATTGGGGTTGGTGTTGGGGTTGAGGTTGGGATTGTGGGATGGGGTTTGGGGGTGGTGGTTGGTGTTGGGGTTGGTGTTGGGGTTGGGGTTGGTGTTGGGGTTGGTATTGGGGTTGGTGTTGGGGTGTGGGGGTGGGGTTGGGGTGTTGGGGTTGGTGTTGGTGTTTGGGATTGGGGTTGGGGTTGGGATTAGCGTTGGGTTTGGGAGTTGAGATTGAGGTTGGGTTTGGGGGAAGGGTTTGGGAGGTGTTTGGGATTGGGTTGGTATTCGGGTTGGGTGTTGGGGTGGAGTTGGTTTGGGGTTGGGGTGTGGGGATGGGGTTGGGGTGTTGGGGTTGTGGTCGGTGTTTGGGTTTGGATTGGTGTTTGGGGGTTGGAGTTGGTGGTGGGTTTGGGGTTGGGGTTTGGGATTGGGGTTGGTATTGGGGGTCGGTTTGGGGTTGGGGTTGGGTTGTGGGGCTCAGGGTTGGGGTTAGTGTTGAGGTTGGGGTGTGGGGTTGGTGTTGGGGTTGGGGATGGTGTCAGGATTAGTATTGGGGGTCAGGTTGGGGATGGTGTTTGGGGGGTTGGAGTTGGGGGTGGGTTTGGGGTTGGGGTTGGGTTTGGGGTGGGATTAGGGTTGGTGTTGGGATTGAGGTTGGGATTGTGGGGTGGGGTTTGGGGGTGGTGGTTGGGGTTGGGGATGGGGTTGGTGTTGGTATTGGAGTTGGTGTTGGGGTTGGTGTTGGGGTGTTGGGATGGAGTTGGGTTAGGGTTGGGGTGTGGGAGTGAGGTTGGGGGTGGGGCTGGGATTGTTGTTAGTGTTGAGGTTTGGGGTTGGGGTTTGGGATTGGGGTTGGTATTGGAGGTTGGGTTGGTGTGGGGTTGGGGTGTGGGGTTCAGGCTTGGGGTTAGTGTTGAGGCTGGGGTTTGGGTTTGGGTTTGGGTTGAGGGGTGGGGTCAGGGTTGGTGTTGGGGTTGGTGTTGGGTTGGGAGTGGGGTCGGGGTTGGTATTGGGGTCAGGTTGGGGTTGGGGTTGGTGTTTGGGTTGGGGTTGGTGTTTGGGAGATTGGAGTTGTGGGTGGGTTTGGGGTTGGGTTATGGGGTGGGATTAGGGTTGGTGTTTGGGATTGGGGTTGGGGGTAGGGTTTGGGAGTTGGGGTTGAGGTTGGGGTTGGGTTTGGGGGTGCGGTTTGGAAGGTGTTTGGGATTGGGTTGGTGTTGGGGTCAGTGTTTGGGTTTGGGAGTTGGGAGTTGGGATTGGGTTTGGGGTGCGGTTTGGGAGGTATTTGGGATTGGGTTTGTGTTGGGGTTGGTGGTGGGGTCAGTGTTGGGGTTTGGGAGTTGGGGTTGGGTTTGGGGGTGTGGTTTGGGAGGTGTTTGGGATTGGGTTTGTGTAGGGTTTGGGGTTGGGTTTGGGGGTGGGGTTTGGGAGGTGTTTGGGATTGGGTTGGTGTTGGGGTTGGGGTTGGGTTTGGGAGTTGGGGTTAGTGTTGGGTTTGGGAGTTGGGGTTGAGGTTGGATTTGGGAGTTGGGGTTAGTGTTGGGTTTGGGAGTTGGGGTTGAGGTTGGGTTTGGGAGTTGGGGTTAGTGTTGGGTTTGGGAGATGGGGTTGAGGTTGGGTTTGGGAGTTGGGGTTGAGGTTGGGTTTGGGAGTTGGGGTTAGTGTTGGGTTTGCGAGTTGGGGTTGGGGTTGGGTTTGGGGGTGGGGTTAGTGTTGGGTTCGGGAGTTGGGGTTGGGGTTGGGTTTGGGTGTGGGGTTTGGGAGGTGTTTGGGATTGGGTTGGTGTTGGGGTCAGTGTTTGGGTTTGGGAGTTGGGAGTTGGGATTGGGTTTGGGGTGCGGTTTGGGAGGTATTTGGGATTGGGTTTGTGTTGGGGTTGGTGGTGGGGTCAGTGTTGGGGTTTGGGAGTTGGGGTTGGGTTTGGGGGTGTGGTTGGGAGGTGTTTGGGATTGGGTTTGTGTAGGGTTTGGGGTTGGGTTTGGGGGTGGGGTTTGGGAGGTGTTTGGGATTGGGTTGGTGTTGGGGTTGGGGTTGGGTTTGGGAGTTGGGGTTAGTGTTGGGTTTGGGAGTTGGGGTTGAGGTTGGGTTTGGGAGTTGGGGTTAGTGTTGGGTTTGGGAGTTGGGGTTGAGGTTGGGTTTGGGAGTTGGGGTTAGTGTTGGGTTTGGGAGATGGGGTTGAGGTTGGGTTTGGGAGTTGGGGTTGAGGTTGGGTTTGGGAGTTGGGGTTAGTGTTGGGTTTGCGAGTTGGGGTTGGGGTTGGGTTTGGGGGTGGGGTTAGTGTTGGGTTCGGGAGTTGGGGTTGGGGTTGGGGTTGGGTGTGGGGTTTGGGAGGTGTTTGGGATTGGGTTGGTGTTGGGGTTGGGGTTGGGTTTGGGAGTTGGGGTTAGTGTTGGGTTTGGGAGTTGGGGTTGAGGTTGGGTTTGGGGGAAGGGTTTGGGAGGTGTTTGGGATTGGGTTGGTGTTGGGGTTAGTGTTGAGTTTGGGAGTTGGGGTTGAGGTTGGGTTTGGGGGTGGGGTTTGGGAAGTGTTTGGGATTGGGTTGGTGTTGGGGTTAGTGTTGGGTTTGGGAGTTGGGGTTAGTGTTGGGTTTGGGAGTTGGGGTTAGTGTTGGGTTTGGGGGAAGGGTTTGGGAGGTGTTTGGGATTGGGTTGGTGTTGGGGTTAGTGTTGGGTTTGGGAGTTGGGGTTGGGGTTGGTTTGGGGGTGGGGTTTGTGAGGTGTTTGGGATTGGGTTTGCGTAGGGGTTGGTGTTGGGTTTGGGAGTTAGGGTTGGGGTTGGGTTTGGGGGTGGGGTTTGGGAGGTGTTTGGGATTGGTTTGGTGTTGGGGTTGGTGTTAGGGTTAGTGTTGGGTTCGGGAGTTGGAGTTGGGGACTGGGGTTGGGTTTAGGTGTGGGGTTTGGGAGGTGTTTGGGATTGGGTTGGTGTTGGGGTTAGTGTTGGGTTTGGGGGAAGGGTTTGGGAGGTGTTTGGGATTGGGTTGGTGTTGAGGCTGATGTTGGGTTGGTGTTGGGGTTGGGTTTGGGAGTAGTGCTATCATAGGCCTGTCAGGTTCCTATATGCCACATGATGGGACCTGCTGAAAAGAGGTGCCTCTCTATGGTTCCCCATATTACAACACAGCCACCAATTCAAGCACAGCATGATCCCACAGATAGAGGTGGAAGGAAGGTCAGGCTGTTCCGACAGTATATGGTGAGGATTCACTATTGGCTGGTACATTTGCTCTTTGTCAGATGATGGTGGACACATTACCAACAGACAGGAACATGGCTTCCCCACCCAGTGAAAAGGACGCCCCCACAGGCCCCAAGAGGGAGTCACTTCGCCCTCTGGAATCAGGTGGTAATTTGTTTGAATTGTTTCCATGTCATGGCAGGAAATTTGAGGTTGTCAAGGGAACGTCAGGGAGCAGCCTTCAGGTGGGTCTTTGAATATTTGCACATTGTCAGCTTCCTATCCCTCTTCCAATCAAAATACACCTCAGTCAATGCTTTCAAGGAACCTGATTATACATTGAACTTAGCCACAGGATTCATTGCAACGATATTGCTTCTCAATGAGTTTTTACTCAGATTGCAGTGTGCCTCAATGTTCCTGAGCTCCTTTTGGTCTGATCTCATTTGGACTGAGCCAGTTGTGAAGGATGAATCGATGCTAATTTCCTCCTGGAAGCACCATCCAGCAGTGAGTAATAACATTTTGAATAAATGAATTGAATTGGCCATGATTGCGTGAAATATTACAGACCAACAGAGACTGGTAGGACTAAACAGCTTGAGGTGATTTTAACAACACGATTTATGTCAGAATCAGCTCGTGTTTGTGTTGCTCCTGTACTTTGCCAATGTTTTGGTGCATTCTTTATTGCAGTGAATCAGGAATGGTAACAGCATATGCACGTGAGTTTTGAAAATATTTGCCCAGTTTGTTTTCCACTGATAAAACTGTCATAATCGTAGAATTCCAGTCATTTCCATTTTACACAATTTGATTTACACAAGAACGGAAATTCCCCGATCGCCTTCCTGTTTGAGGATTTTACCATTATGAAACAGTTAACATGCAGAGACAGAGACAGAGAATCTCTCTTGGTGTAGGACAGCAAAGTTAGAGGTCATTATAACAAGATAACCTCAAGAAATCAAACTGTAAGGGAGGCTGAATGAGGGTTAGACTGTTACTGTTCAATAAGTAAAGATGGGAAGAGATGAATGGCCTCTTTCTGAGCTGTGTATCCAATGGAATATTTTGTTCCTGATAGACCTGCTGTGCACTTCCAGTGTGTCTCATTTACAGACTCTGTTTCCAATATTCCCAAAATTTTGCTTCCAAAAAAAGCCTCTCCGTCTCAGTTTGAAGGATTTGCATAAATGTGGCCTGATCACCCAAAAACAATGATAGAGGGGTAAGGTGCCAGGCACAGTACACACTGACTGGAGTTAAGCCAGCAAACAGACCCTCCCAGTTAGATAGCTGATCACAATGTTAGTGCTTGGCAGACAAACTCCCACCGCCCAGGTCACTGTCATTACCAGTCACAGCCTAGTCTCACAAACAGCTTCTTTATTCCCAGACACAGTCTCTTTATAAATGAGCCAACCCATGCACATCCTGGACAGCTTCAAGCTTCAGTGCACGTTGAGACACAGAATAAAACATCACTTCACTTGATCAGCTTTCAGCAAGATATCAGAGGTGCAGGAGACATCTCGGACTGTTCACAAGTCTCGGACAACCCCAACCCCAAGCCTAACTCTAACACTAACCCTAACACCTCACCCAAACCTGAATCCTAACCCTAACCCTAACTTTAACCCTAACCCTCCAACCATAAACCTAACCCTAACCTTAACCCTAACCAATCCTAACTGTAACGCTAATCCTAACCCTAACTCTAACCAAACCCACACCGAATCCTAACCCAACCGCTCACCCTAACCATAACCCTAACCAAACTCTAACCTAACCCTAACCCTAACCCAATCCTAACCTTAACCGTAACCCAACCCCTAGCCCTACACGAAACCTCACCCTAAACCTAACTCAACCCCTTACACTAACCCTAACCCTAATCCCAATCCTGACCTTAACGCTAACCTGAAACCAATCCCGAACCCTAACCCTAACCCCAACCCTAACTCCAACCCTAACCCAAATTTTAACCTTAGACCTAGTTCTAACCCTACCCCTAACCCTAACTGTAACCCTAACCCCAACCTCAATCCTAGCCCTAACCCCAAACCTAACCCTAACGTTAATTCTAACACAAACCCTAATCCTAGTCCTAACTGTAACCCCAAACCTAAACCTAATCTTAAGTGTAACCTTAACCTTGACCCAAACTCCATCTATAACCCTAACTGTAGCCCCAAAACCTAACCCTAACCTCAACTCTAATCCCAACCCTAAACCAAACTCTAATCCTAACTCTAACTATAACCCTAAATCCTAAATGCTAAACCTAACTCTAACACTAACCATAATGCTAAACCTAAATTTAACTTAGGCCTAACGCTAAACCTCAACCAAACCCTAACTCTAACTCTAACTATAACCCCAACCCTAAACCTCACCCTAACCCTAACCATAGCACTAGCCTTAGTCCTAGACCTAGCTCTAACTAACTTTAACTCATGATGTGGAAGGAATTAAGAGTCTAATGATGATTTGGAGATGTTGGTGTTGGACTGGGGTGTACAAAGTTAAAAATCACACAACACCAGGTTATAGTCCAACAGGTTTAATTGGAAGCACACTAGCTTTCGGAGGGTCGCTCCTTCATCAGGTGGTTGTCTTTAACTCTAACTCTAATTTTAACTCTAACTGTAGCCCTATCACGGCCATGGCTTTACTGGGCCTGGGTCCTAAGCTTCCTCCCTGAACCACTCCATCTCTCTCCTCTTGTAAGAAGCTCCTAACATCAAGGCTCCTTCCCCCGGCCTCTGGGTCAGTGGGTCGCACATCTCCTTACAGGGTTCGAGTTTTGTTTGGTAATCCCTCATCTGTAACACCTCGAGGAGCCATGGGACACCCACCATCAGAGAGAGGGGAAAGGCGGGGGAGTGCAGGGTAATTAGAAAGGGAGGAAACCAGACAGAAATAAACACTGAAGAAGCACACGGCGATTTGTCCGTCTTTCTGAGGAGGGTCAGCCACAACGTGACAAATTGAATCTAATCCCCCACCCACCCCCAGTGCAGAACCATTCAAGAAAGCTCACAACATTCCCTGGAAAACTGAGAGGGATTAAACTTGCTCCAACTGCGGGGGGGAGAGGGCGGGGGGGGTAATTGTTAAACTCACTACTGACACCCTCCCCCTCCCTCACAATGCAAATGCACCACCCCCACCTCACCAGCATCTGCCCCTCTGACACCCCACTGCCCCTGACTCCCCCCCCCAACACCCCACTGCCCCTGACTCCCTCCCTGACACCCAACAATGCCCCCATCCTAACCACTCCGGAAGCTATCCCCACTCCCCCACCTCCCGTCTTCCACCCCGGATTCTCCATGAACCCAACACACTTTCCCAACTCCCAGGTTCTCCCTCATTCTGACCCGACCTGCCCCAATCCCTCCCCCTTATACCACCCAACCCACCCCTACCCTGGCCAGACAGCACCCCCTCACTCCCTCCCCTCCTGGACCTACCATAATCTTCACCCACTTCTCTGGGACCCTGCATCCTCCCTCCCACCTGGTGCCCCATCACCACAGAACTGTTACAGTGTAGGAAAAGGCCATTCTGCCCATTGTGAATGTACCGACTCTATCCCTGAGGGCCAATCTCCTGCCCTTTGCCGCATCTCCCTGCAATCCATTTCCACCCAAACAACCATCCAATACCCTCGCCAATGGTTCAATGGAACCTGCCTCCCCCATATTTCCAGGCAGTGCCTCCCATTCCCTAACCACTCACTGGGTGACAAGGTCCTACCTCACACTACTCGTCCTCGAATTGCAGATCACTTTAAATCTGCACCTTCTCCGAGTGGGAACAGTTTCTCCCTCTCTACACTGTCAACTCCATGCTCATGGCTTTGAAAACCTCAATCAAATCTCCTCTCAACCTCCTCTCCAACGAGAATAGTCCCACACACATGGCACCCAACGCCCCTCCCACATGGCACCCTACCCCCCTCCCACATGGCACCCTACCCCCTCCCACATGGCACCCTACCCCCCCCCCCCCCCCACATGGCATCCAACCCTCCTTCCACATGGCACCCTACTCCCCTCCCAAATGGAAACATAAAACAAAGAACATTACAGCGCAGTGCAGGCCCTTCCAACCTATGGAACCAATCTGAAGCCCATCTATCCCACACTATTCCATTTTGATCCATATGTTTATCCAATGACCATTTAAATGCCCTTAAAGTTGGCGAGTCTACTACTGTTGCAGGCAGTGTGCTCTCTGGGTAAAGAAACTACCTCTGACATCTGTTCTATATCTATCACCTCTCAATTTAAAGCTATATCCCCACATGCTAGCCATCACCATCCAAGGAAAAAGGCTCTCACTGTCCACCCTATCTAACCCTCTGATTATCTTGTAAGTCTCTATTAAGTCTCCTCTCAACTTTTTTCTCTCTAATGAAAACAGCCTCAAGTCCCTCAGCCTTCCCTTGTAAGACCTTCCCTCCAGACCAGACAACATCCTAGTAAATCTCCTCTGAACCCTTTCCAAAGCTTCCACATCCTTCCTATAACCAGACTGTACAGCGTACTCCAAGTGCGGCCGTACCTGAGTTTTGTACATCTACAGCATGACCTCGTGGCTCCGAAACTCAATCCCTCTACCAATAAAAGCTACAAAACTGTATGCCTTCTTCACAACCTTATCAACCTGGGTGGCAACTTTCAGGGATCTATATACATGGGCATTGAGATCTCTCTGCTCATCTACATTACCAAGAATCTTACTGTTAGCCCAGTACTTTGTATTCCTGTTGCTCCTTCCCAGGTGAATCACCTCACACTTTTCCTCATTCAACACCATTTCCCACTGCTCAGTCCAGCCCTGCAGCTTATCTATGTCCCTCTGTAACCTACAACATCCTTCCATACTGTCCACAACTCCACCGACCTTAGTGTCATCCACAAATTTCCTAACCCATCCTTCTACGCCCTCATCCAGGTCATTTATAAAAATGACAAACAGCAGCAACCCCAAAACAGATCCTTGTGGTACACCACGAGTATCCACTAACCTCTCCCTTCTTTCAGCGAGCCAATTTCTGATCCAAACCGCTAAATCACCCTCAATCCTATGTCTCTGTATTTTCTGCAATTGCCTACCATGGGGACCTTTATCAAACACTTTACTAAAATCCAGATACACCACATCAACCACTTTACCCTCATCCACCTGTTTGATCACATTCTCAAAGAACTCAATAAGGTTTGTGAGGCACGACCTACCCTTCACAAAACCGTGCTGACTATCCCTAATCAAATTATTCCTTTCTGGATGATTATAAATCATATGTCTTACAATCCTTTCCAACATTTACCTACAACTGAAATAAAGCTCACTGGTCTATAATTACCAGGATTGTCTCTACTCCCCGTCTTGAACAAGGGAACCACATTTACTATCCTCTAGGCTTCTGGCACTATTCCTGTAGACAATGACGACATAAAGATCAAAGCCAAAGATTGTGCAATCTCCTCCCAACTTCCCAGAGAATCCTCAGACAAATCCTATCCAGCCCAGAGGACATACCTATTTTTAAATTTTATTTATTTTTACACTTTCCAGAATTGCTAATATCTCTTCTTTGCTAACATCAATCCGACCTGATGAAAGGCATGTCCGAAACATTGATTCTCCTGCTCCTCAGATGCTGCCTAACCTATTGTGCTTTTCCAGCACCACACTCTCGACTCTGATCTCCAGCGTCAGCAGTCCTCACTTTCTCCTAGTCAATCCTGTCTAGTTTAGTAGCCTGTATCTCAGTATTCTTCTCCACAACATCATCATTTTCCCGTGTGAATACCAATGAAAAATATTCATTTAGCGCCTCTTCGATCTCCTCAGACTCCACACACACATTCCCACTACTGTCCTTGATTTGCCTTAATCTTACCCTAGTGTAGTCATTCTTTTATTCCTGACATACATATAGAAAGCTTTCGGGTTTTCCTTGATCCTATCCACCAAAGACTTCTCATGTCCCTTCCTGGCTCTTCTGAGCTCTCTCTTTAGGTCCTTCCTGGCTAACTTGTAACCCTCAAGTGCCCTAACTGAGCCTTCACACCTCATCCTAACATAAGCCGCCTTCTTCCTCTTGACAAGAGACTCAATTTCTCTAGTAAACCACAGCTTCCACACTCAACAGTTTCGTCCCTGCCTGACAGGTACATACTTATCATGGACACGCAGTAGCTATTCTCTGAATAAGCTCCATATTTTAAGTGTGTCCATTCCCTACAGTTTCCTTCCCCATCCTATGCATCCTAAATCTCGCCTAATCACATCAGAATTGTCTTTCCCCCAGCTATAACTTTTGCCCTGCGGTATATACCTATCCTTTTCCATCGCTAAAGTAAACATAATCGAATTGTGGTCACATACTGTGTCAGGAAGCCCTCCGGCACACACTGGACAAAATCTGACCCATCTGAAGTACTTGAACTATAGTATTCCCGGTCAATATTTGGGAAGTTAAGGTCAACTACCCTGTCACTCTCACTCCTGTCGAGAATTATCTTTGCTATTCTTTCCTCTTCATCTCTGGAACTATCCGGGGGCCTATAGAAAACTCCCAACAGGGTGACCTCTGTTTCTAACCTCAGCCTATATTACCTCAGTGGATGAGTCCTCATTAAACATCCTTTCTGCCTCCATAATACTGTCCTTGACTAACAATGTCACACTTCCCCCTCTTTTACCATCTTCCCTGATCTTACCAAAACATCTCAACCCTGGAACCTGCAACAACCATTCCTGTCCCTGCTCTATCCATGTCTCCGACATGGCCACAACATCGAAGCCCCAGGTACCAACCCATGCTGGTACCTATCCCCTCCTACATGGTACACCTCCCCTTTCCACCTGACAATCCAGCCCCTCTCACCTGGCTCTCCAGCTCCACCCACCTGGCACTCAAGCCCCTCCCACCCAGCAGTCCAGCCCCTCCTACATGATACACCTCCACTTTCCACCTGGCAATCCAGCCCCTCCCACCTGGCACTCGCCCCTCCCACATGGAATCCCAGCCCCTCCCACACAGCAGTCCAGCCTCCCCATCTGGCACTCAAGCCCCTCCCACCTGGCAATCTAGCCCCTCCCACTCAGCAGACCAGCTCCTCCCACCTGGCACCCCAGCCCCACCCACACAGCGGTCCAGTCCCTCCCACCTGGTACTCCAGCCCCTCCCATCTGGTACACAAGCCCCTCCCACCTGGCAGTCCAGCCCCTCCCACCCAGCAGTCCAGCCCCTCACTGACCTTACAGAGTCCCCTCTCAGTAGTTGTTGCAGTGATTGTCAGATGGGGACCCAGTCTCTCTGTGATACAGTCAGGGCCATGCCAGGTTCCTGCTTCCCCTGGAGGATGGGGGATGGGGGGTGGAGGGTGAGGGGTGGGGGATGGGGATGGAGGGTGAGGGGTGGGGGGTGGGGGATGGGGGTGGAGGGTGAGGGGTGGAGGGTGAGGGGTGGGGGGTGAGGGGTTGGGGGGTGGAGGGTGAGGGGTGGGGGGTGGAAGGTGAGGGGTGGAGGGTGGGGGGGTGAGGGATGGGGGATGAAGGGTAAGGGGTGGGGAGTGGGGGGTGGAGTGTGGGGGGGTGAGGGGTGGGGGGGTGAGGGGTGGGAGCTGCCCTTGGCTGCACTCCCATCTCGTTAATTCCGTCGGAAATGGGAAAGTTTCAGTTCAGGAGTCTGACACAAATCGGATCATTTGGACCAAAGTGATGTACTTTAAACAGCCAATTTAGGCACAGCAAGATCCCACAAACAGCAGGGAGATAATGACCAGATAAACAGCTTCACTGATGTTGGTTAATGTGAAAGTATTGATCAGGACACTGTTGTCTGAATAAATCAATGCAGCCTCCCCCAGCTGGCTCAGACAGCAGTCAGGACCCTGCCAGGATGTTAACATCCCTCAGTGTGCACTGCTACATCACAGTGACATTGAGGTCACAGACTCGGTTCTGAGCTAAAACCTCACACATAACCTGCAGGAGATAGTGACACTCTCTTAGGCTCATCATTTTGAAACGAGGAAGCAAGAGTCTGACTCCAGGCGAGATAACTACTGTGTGACCTATCAAGCTGATATCTCACTCAGTCAGAATACCACTGGCTGCCTTCACAAAGTGTCCTTCTTTACATTTCTGATCATCAAGTAAACAATCTCCAAATACATATAGGGAGAGAACAAAATTAGCAATTTCAATATCTCTCAAATCCTGCATTGTTCAATTGTCCCAGCACAGAAACAATTATGGTCCTGTACTGTCTATAATCAGATGTTGCACCCAGTCTGACCCCACTCTCCCCCCTCACTCCCCACTCCCTTTAATATCCCACCCAGTCTGACCCCACTCTCCCCCCTCACTCCCTGCTCCCTTTAATATCCCACCCAGTCTGACCCCACTCTCCCCCCTCACTCCCCACTCCCTTTAATATCCCACCCAGTCTGACCCCACTCTCACCCCTCACTCCCCGCTCCCTTCAATATCCCACTCTCCCCCTCACTCCCCACTCCCTTTAATATCCCACCCAGTCTGACCCCACTGTCCCCTTCACTCCCCACTCCCTTTAATATCCCACCCAGTCTGACCCCACTCTCCCCCCTCACTCCCCACTCCCTTTAATATTCCACCCAGTCTGACCCCACTCTCCCCTCTCACTCCCTGCTCCCTTTAATATCCCACCCAGTCTGACCCCACTCTCCCCCCTCACTTCCCACTCCCTTTAATATCCCACCCAGTGTGACCCCACTCTCCCCCCTCACTACCCACTCCCTTTAATATCCCACCCAGTCTGACCCCACTCTCCCCCTCACTCCCCACTCCCTTTAATATCCCACCCAGTCTGACCCCACTCTCCCCCCTCACTCCCCGTTCCCTTCAATATCCCACTCTCCCCCTCACTCCCCACTCCCTTTAATATCCCACCCAGTCTGACCCCACTCTCCCCCCTCACTCCCCGCTCCTTTCAATATCCCACTCTCCCCCTCACTCCCCACTCCCTTTAATACCCCACCCAGTCTAATCCCACTCTCCCCTCACTCCCCACTCCCTTTAATATCCCACCCAGCCTAATCCCACTCTCCCCCTCACTCCCCACTCCCTTTAATATCCCACCCAGTCTGACCCCACTCTCCCCCCTCACTCCCCGCTCCCTTTAATAGCCCACCCAGTCTGACCCCACTCTCCCCCTCACTCCCCACTCCCTTTAACATCCCACCCTGTCTAATCCCACTCTCCCCCTCACTCCCCATTCCCTTTAATATCCCACCCAGTCTAATCCCACTCGCCCCCTCACTCCCCGCTCCCTTTCATATCCCACCCAGTCTAATCCCACTCTCTCCCCTCACTCCCTTTAACATCCCACCCTGTCTAATCCCACTCTCCCCGCTCCCTTTAATATCCCACCCAGTTTAATCCCACTCTCCCCCCTCATTCTCCGCTCCCTTTAATATCCCACCCAGTTTAATCCCACTCTCCCCCTCACTCCCCACTCTCTTTAATATCCCACCCAGTCTAATCCCACTCTCCCCCCTCACTCTCCACTCCCTTTAATATCCCACCCAGTCTAATCCCACTCTCCCCCTCACTCCCCGCTCCCTTTAATATCCCACCCAGTCTAATCCTACTCTCCCCCCTCACTCCCCACTCCCTTTCATATCCCACCCAGTCTAATCCCACTCTCTCCCCTCACTCCCTTTAATATCCCACCCTGTCTAATCCCACTCTCCCCCCTCACTCCCTTCTCCCTTTAATATCCCACCCAGTCTAATCCCGCGCTCCCCCCTCACTCCCCGCTCCCTTTAATATCCCACCCTGTCTAATCCCACTGTCCCCCCTCACTCCCTTCTCCCTTTAATATCCCACCCAGTCTAATCCCACTCTCCCCCCTCACTCCCCGCTCCCTTTAATATCCCACCCAGTCTAATCCCACTCTCCCCCTCACTCCCCACTCCCTGTAATATCCCACCCAGTCTAATCCCACTCTCCCCCTCACTCCCCACTCCCTTTCATATCCCACCCAGTCTAATCCCACTCTCCCCCTCACTCCCCACTCCCTTTCATATCCCACCCAGTCTAATCCCACTCTCCCCCTCACTCCCCGCTCCCTGTAATATCCCACCCAGTCTAATCCCACTCTCCCCCTCACTCCCCGCTCCCTTTCATATCCCACCCAGTCTAATCCCACTCTCTCCCCTCACTCCCTGCTCCCTTTAATATCCCACCCAGTCTAATCCCACTCTCCCCCTCACTCCCTGCTCCCTTTAATATCCCACCCATTCTAATCCCTCTCTCCCCCTCACTTCCCATTCCCTTTCATATCCCACCCTGTCTAATCCCACTCTCCCCCCTCACTCCCCGCTCCCTTTCATATCCCACCCAGTCTAATCCCAGTCTCCCCCTCCCCCTTTATATTGCGGAGGTAATTCAATCAGGAAAACTAAGGCACTAATATCTGACAGATTTCCAGTACCTGATAGTTTATACCATACTGGTTTAAGAGTTAGCTACAGAGATAGGTGAACAAACTGGTTAGGATTTTCCCAACTTTCCTCAGATTCAGGGGTGGGTCTGGTGAATTGGAAATGTTCAGATGTAACTAAGTTGTGCAATAAAGGATCGGGAGGGAAAGTTGGGAGGCCCAATACCACTGCCCTGAAATACGCTGAAATCCATTCGAAACCTGCTTTTCAAAAATCATGCTATAGTCAGATGGAGTGATCGTGGTTTTACAAAAGGGAGAACCTAAGTTTAACAAATTTATTAGAGTTCGTTTAAATCTGTAACTAATTGGACAGGTAAAAGGGAGCCGGGAGATTCGGATTTCCAAAAGGCATTTGATATGTGCAATACAAAAGGCAAACACGCAAGATCAGACCTCTCGGTGTGTAGAATAAAATATTACCATGGATGGAGGTTGGTTATGAGACAGGAAACAGACGGTACGATTAACAGAGAATTTTCAATGACAGTACAATCTACTGTGCATGGCTATGTGAGAAGGCAGACTGGGACAGACACAAACAGTTTACAGAGAGATATTAAAAACTGAAAGAATTGCAGATGCTGTAAAATCAGAAACAAACAGAAATTGCTGGAAACGATCATACGCCTGGCAGCACCTGTGGAGAGAATACCGTTTCAGATTCAGAACCATCATTTCTGAGGAAGGGTCACCGGACCCGAAATGTTTAACTCTGATTTCTCTGCACAGATGCTGTCAGACCTGCTGAGCTTTTCCAGTAATTTCTGTTTTTGTTACAGAGAGATACTGATAGGTCAAGTAAATGTACAAGAACATGTAACATGGAGTGTAGAACATAGAACATAGAACATAGAACATAGAACATAGAACATAGAACATAGAAGAATACAGCACAGTACAGGCCCTTCGGCCCTCGATGTTGCGCCGATCCAAGCCCACCTAACCTACACTAGCCCACTATCCTCCATATGCCTATCCAATGCCCGCTTAAATGCCCATAAAGAGGGAGAGTCCACCACTGGTACTGGCAGGGCATTCCATGAACTCGCGACTCGCTGAGTAAAGAACCTACCGCTAACATCTGTCCTATACCTACCCCCCCCTTAATTTAAAGCTATGCCCCCTCGTAATAGCTGACTCCATACGTGGAAAAAGGTTCTCACTGTCGACCCTATCTAACCCCCTAATCATCTTGTACACCTCTATCAAGTCACCCCTAAACCTTCTTTTCTCCAATGAAAACAACCCCAAGTGTCTCAGCCTTTCCTCATACGATCTTTGAATGTGGGGAATGTGTAATGTGGGGAAATGGGAATTGTTCATTTTGGAACGCACAACGAAAGAAGAGAGTATTATTTAAATGGAGAGAAACTGCAGCAAGCTGTAACGCAAGGGGCCTTGGGAGGATGTGTACGTGGAACACAGAAAGCCAGCACATACACAGACGTCAGGAATATTGGCCCTTATATCAATGGAGTATAAAAGCAAGGAAATGTTACTGCAACTGTACAAGATGCTGGGGAGAGCAGCTTGACAGGGTCAATGCTGAGAGGATGTTTCCCATCAGGGTACAGTCTAGGACCAGAGGGCACAGTCTCAGAATAAAGGGGGCACCAATTTCAAACTCAGATGAGGAGGGATTTCCTCTCTCAGAGGATGGTGGGCCTTTGGAACTCCTTATCACAGAGGGCTGTCGGGGCAGAGTCATTGTGGTTATTTACGACTGAGAGAGCAAGATTGGTGATCAGTCAGGGAATCAAGGATCACAGAGAAAGGGCAGGAAAATGAACATGAGTTCGTCAACAGTACCCTTCCACTGACACTCTCATTCGTTTGGCCGAACTGGTCCTCACCCTTAACAATTTCTCCTTTCAAGCCTCCCACTTCCTCCAGACCAAAGGGGTAGCCATGGGCACACGTATGGGCCCCAGCTATGCCTGTCTCTTTGTTGGCTACGTAGAGCAGTTGATCTTCCGTAATTACACCGGCACCACTTCCCACCTCTTCCTCCGCTACATTGATGACTGCATTGGCGCCACCTCATGCTCCCGCGAGGAGGTTGAGCAATTCATCAACTTCACCAACACATTCCACCCTGACCTTAAATTTACCTGGACCATCTCTGACACCTCCCTCCCCTTCCTGGACCTCTCCATCTCCATCAGTGACGACCGACTTGACACTGACATTTTTTACAAACCCACCGACTCCCACAGCTACCTGGATTACACCTCTTCCCACCCTACCTCTTGCAAAAATGCCATCCCGTATTCCCAATTCCTCCGCCTCCACTGTATCTGCTCCCAGGAGGACCAAGTTCCACCACAGAACACACCAGATGGCCTCCTTCTTTAGAGACCGCAATTTCCCTTCCCACGTGGTTAAAGATGCCCTCCAATGCATCTCGTCCACATCCCGCACCTCCGTCCTCAGACCCCACCCCTCCAACCGTAACAAGGACAGAACGCCCCTGGTGCTCACATTCCACCCTACCAACCTTCGCATAAACCAAATCATCCGCCGACATTTCCGCCACCTCCAAACAGACCCCACCACCAGGGATATATTTCCCTCCCCACCCCTCTCCGCCTTCCGCAAAGACCGTTCCCTCCGTGACTACCTGGTCAGGTCCACGCCCCCCTACGACCCACCCTCCCATCCTGGCACTTTCCCCTGCCACTGCAGGAACTGTAAAACCTGTGCCCACACCTCCTCCCTCACCTCTATCCAAGGCCCTAAAGGAGCCTTCCACATCCATCAAAGTTTTACCTGCACATCCACCAATATCATTTATTGTATCCGTTGCTCCCGATGGGGTCTCCTCTACATTGGGGAGACTGGGCACCTCCTAGCAGAGCGCTTTAGGGAACATCTCCGGGACACCCGCACCAATCAACCACACCGCCCTGTGGCCCAACATTTCAACTCCCCCTCCCACTCTGCCGAGGACATGGAGGTCTTGGGCCTCCTTCACCGCCGCTCCCTCACCACCAGACGCCTGGAGGAAGAACGCCTCATCCTCCGCCTCGGAACACTTCAACCCCAGGGCATCAATGTGGACTTCAACAGTTTCCTCATTTCCCCTTCCCCCACCTCACCCTAGTTCCAAACTTCCAGCTCAGCACTGACCCCATGACTTGTCCGGACTTGTCCAACCTGCCTATCTCCTTTTCCACCTATCCACTCCACCCTCTCCTCCCTGACCTGTCACCTTCATCCCCTCCCCCACTCACCTATTGTACTCTATGCTACTTTCTCCCCACCCCCACCCTCCCCTAGCTTATCTCTCCACGCTCCAGGCTCTCTGCCTTTATTCCTGATGAAGGACTTTTGCCCGAAATGTCGATTTTGCTGCTCGTTGGATGCTGCCTGAACTGCTGTGCTCTTCCAGCACCACTGATCCAGAATCTGGTTTCCAGCATCTGCAGTCATTGTTTTTACCCCATGAGGAATGCCGGGTCAGCCAGATTCGTATTGGATGGTGGAGCAGGCTCGAGGGACTGAATGGCTTATTCCTGTTCCTATTTCGTAAGGTTTTATGGAGTGGAGTGTTGCAAGGATCAGCACTATTTACATCAGTGATGTGAGTGAAAGACTGGGGGCCATGTAACACCGTGTATTCGAGCTACAAGTCAAGGCAAAGCTGTGAGGGGGGTACAAAGAGGGGGAGATTCACCAGGTTGATATTGAGTGGTGCGGCAGGTTTCAGGAGCTGTATGCTCCACTCCTCATGTTCCTGTTTGTATAATCAGTGGGAACGTGGCTGGAGTCAGCAGGTTCCACGGGCTGAGACAAAATCTAAAACTTGAACACAAAACAGAAATATAATGAGTTTGCTTCATCTGTGAACAGTCCCTCACTTCAAAACAACAAGAATGGGACAGGCATTACCAATAAACCATAACCAATAAACCATAACCAATAAACCATAACCAATAAACCATAACCAATAAACCATTAACAGTGTTGGAGAGTGTGGTGCTGGAAAAGCACAGCAGGTCAGGCAGCATCCGAGGAGCAGGAGAGTCGATGTTTCAGGCATAAGCCCTTCATCAGGAATGCATTATTGTCAATGTTTTATGTTAATGATTCCTGATGAAGGGCTTATGCCTGAAACATCGACTCTCCTGCTCCTCGGATGCTGCCTGACCTGCTGTGCTTTTCCAGCACCACACTCTCGACTCTAATCTCCAGCATCTGCCGTCCTCACTGTCTCCTAATAAATCATTGACAATAAAACATTAACAATATACACACCAGAGTACAAATGGAGAACACAGAAACTTGCTACACCATTTAATACAATCGTGGCTGACCCTGGTCATGACCTCAACCCACCTACTCCCCCCCACGATGTACTGAGACCCTCTTGTCAGTCACTGCTGCCTTCAAAGTTCTCAATGACTCAGTCTCTACCGCACTCTGGAAAAGGGTTCCACTGGCACGTGACCATCTGAGAGAAAAATAATCTCCTCATCTCCACCTCCAATAGGAGAGCCCTTCTCCCTGCTTTCACCTCTTCCATTCGGAGAAGCCTCCTTACATCTGATAGGGTTCAGCAATTACCCCTCTCATTTTCCTAAACTCCAAGGGGTGCAGACCCAACCTGTTCAATGTTTGCTAATGGGTCACCCCTTCATCCCAAGAATGCACTGAGTGAACGTTTCCAATATAACTGGGTCCTGTCTTCAGTAAAGTGACTGAAAAACCTGCCACAGGCACTTTGGTTAATTCTCTCCTGAAATATGGGTGTTGCTAGCTGGGCCAGCTTTTATGCCCACCAATGCCCTGATAACTGCAGCAAAATATCCGTCTGTTTATATTCCATACCCTGTATTGAATGTGTACTTTACCTTTAAGAGAGTTTGCCTTTAAGGGTTCCTTACGCTGTGCAGTTACACGAGGCCACTGCTGGCTGTTTCTTTGCAAATTGTTCAGATGGAAATCTGGTGTAATGTCTGCTTTATAACTTAGAATGTGTTTTATGGTTTTACATAAACTAACCCACAGAGTTAGTCAATCGCTGGTGAGTGACTGATTACTAGAGCTTTGTTTTAATTTGTTGACAGAATGAGGATGCCACTGGCTAGCCCAGCGTTCATTGCCAATCGCAGGAGCTGGTTAAGAGTCAGCCACATTACCGTGGGGCTGGAGTGATGGGCTTCATAAGCAGTGATGGACAATTTTTGTTCTACAGCTTTGAAATAGGAACAGAATGAAAGCTCCACAAAAAGTCCAAAAAGAAACAGCAAATGAAAACTAACTGAAAACAGGCAGCTACAGTCAGTCACAGCCGGGGAGACATGAACAATTCTGTGGCCGGGCTTTGAAACATCTGGAAAGCTGGAACCAGAGAAAAAGTCATTGAAAAGCTCTTTTCAACAAAAGGCCAGTCACACTTAACGTATTCAGAACAGAGCCAAGTCAGAATCCAGCCAGGCTCAAATCAAGATGCAAACTTTTGTTCCCAATTGCTGGGAAAATCTTAAAGATTTGCTTTTCTACATCAAATACACCTGGAGCTAGAAATGGGAGCTCGGAATGCTGTTAGAGCATTTTAAAATCTGTTAGGAGGTCTGCTGTGTCCCAGTGCAAATAGATTAACCACAGATTATTAGACCATTATCATTAACATGATTTTTATATTCATTCATGGAATGAGGGCATTGTTATCTAGGCCTGCATTTATTGCCCAGGGGGCAGTTAGACTCAACCCCATTGCTGTGGGTCTGGAGTCACATGTAGGCCAGACTGGGTAAGGATGGCAGTTTCCTTCCCTAAAGGAAGTTAGTGAACCAGCTGGGTTTTTCCAACAATTGACAATGGAGTCATGATCATTGTTAGCCTCTGAATTCCAGATACGTTTTGAGGTGTATAAAGGTGATTGTATTCGATTCAAATTCCATCATCTGCTATGGCAGGATTTGACTCCATCTCCCCAGGACATTACCTGGGTCTCTGGATTAAGAGGTAAAAACAATGACTGCAGATGCTGGAAACCAGATTCTGGATCAGTGGTGCTGGAAGAGCACAGCAATTCAGGCAGCATCCGAGGACAGGCAAAATCGCGTTTCGGGCAAAAGCCCTCCTGATGAAGGGCTTTTGCCCGAAACGTCGATTTTGCCTGTTCTCTGGATTAAGAGTCCACCAATATTATCAATAAGTCATCACCTCCCCATAACAACATAAAACATTCAATTTGCTTTCCTAATCGCTTGCTCTGCTGATATACTCACCTTTTGCAATTCCTGTACCAGGATACTCCCATCTGCTGGACCACAACTTTCGGCTTCTTTCTCTATTTAAACAAAATGCTGCTTTTCAAATACATCCTGCCAAAGTGAACGAGTTCACATTTCCTGCCATATACTCCTTACTTGCCCATACACTGACCTATCCACCTCTCTCTGCATACTCCTGGGCGTTTCTTCACAACTCACTGCAAAACCTGGTTTGATGCTGTCAGCAAAGTGAGCTCTCCCATTGGCTGTCGGGCTGAATTCCACCCCTTGCCCCAACCTCCCCCTCCCCTTTGATGGTCAGCATTGCCCCTTACTGGGGTTAGTGTGTAAATTAACCAACTGGAAAACACGGGACTTTTACTGGGGGTGACTTAGAGGTGAAAACGAAATGATTTGGTGATGGGAAAACTACTGCGAGAGCACTTTTGGATATGACAAAAAAGGTCAACTGGGCTTCTCCTCAGTGGGATATTGGCTCCAGACAGGGTAAAGGTCCAGAAAGGAACGGTGAATACTGAAGTTTGTGCAAAACTGGAAATTAATAATAAAACCTTTGTAAATTACTAAATTCCTTTTTGCAGCCTAATGGAAGATCTGGACATTGGTGTTTGAAACAGAGGAGTCACGTTGAACTCTTCAGGTGGAAAGGTACTGCCAGCAGAAACTAATTCCTGCTTCTAGACACAAGCAAAGCCCCTGATGGGTTTTTAAAAAGTGAAATAGATGAGTCTCACTGTGGGATAGTGAATAAAGATTACCCACCAGTGTTATCAGAATTGGAGAGCTATCAGGATGAAGATGTGGACTGATGTCAAGAAGCAACCCATTTATCCCAACCAGGCAGGAGGAACATTAGAAATAAAGTATTTTCAGAACAGAATATTACCGGCCTCTACCACTGAGGTGTTACTGGAGATTCTAATACAATTTAGGGACAGAATTTACAAAAAGAATTGCATGTTGGAGGTATGTATTTGATAAATTTAAGAATAGTAATTTAAGTGAGTCTGCAGGACAATGTTTCGTGGAGTTTTAAAAGTTACATAAAATAAATTTAATCAAGAGGGTCTGAAGTCTGTGCTGCTGTTTAAACCTATTGGAATGTACAGAAACCAATTTCTCCGTTTTGACAGGTATTCACTTTCAGGCTGATACACTCTTTTTGAACAAATGGCTGCTTCCCCAGAAAGTGGCTGAGGGAGCAAATGGTTTGCTGGGAGCTGCTGGGGATCCTGGATGACAGAAGAGATGGAGTACTCCCTGAAGACAGACTCTCAGAAGAGAAACATGTTCCAGACATGGATGGAATTGCTCGAAGATGTTTGAGGGAGGACATCATACCTTCAATCGATTTGTGAATCTGAGGAGAACACAGCAAGGGAGTAATTGGTGACAATGACTGACTCCCAGATATTGATGAGGTTTTAACGAACAGATGTTTCTTGTAGATACCGCAATGTCAGGAACCGTCAACATGAGTCAGGAGACAGGTTCTCAAGTAACCCTTAAAACAATGATGCTTCTGAGAGGGAAGGTGATAAAGCTGAACAGCAAGAAAATGTTAGTGGTTGAAAACAGTCACTGCTCAGCATGTTGGAGCTGGTTTTATTGAACTCCCTGGCCACCCAACATTTATTGCCCATTCCATGTGGAGACATCACATGGGAATGTCAGGGGGAGATTTATAATCTGCTAACATGGTTTAGTCCAAGAGAGACAGACACAGGGGATAGAAGGGGCTCAGGAAGGTTATTGGGAGTAATGGGATAATATTCCTAATAGCAATGCGAGAATTAGACTGGAATGGGCAGATCCCTCAGGAGTATTGAGAAGGATTTGAGGGTTGGAGGATCTGAGCTATAGGGAGAGGTTGAACAGGCCGGGGCTGTTTTCCCTGGAGCGTCGGAGGCTGAGGGGTGACCTTATAGAGGTTTACAAAATTATGAGGGGCATGGATAGGGTAAATAGGCAAAGTCTTTTCCCTGAGCTGGGGGAGTCCAGAACTAGAGGGGATAGGTTTAGGGTGAGAGGGGAAAGATATAAAAGAGACCTTAGGGGAAACCTTTTCACTCAGAGGGTGGTACATGTATGGAATGAGCTGCCAGAGGATGTGGTGAAGGTTGGTACAATTACAACATTTAAGAGGCATTTGGATGGGTATATGAATAGGAAGGGTTTGGAGGGATATGGGCCGGGTGCTGGCAGGTGGGACTAGATTGGGTTGGGATATCTGGTCAGCATGGACGGGTTGGACCGAAGGGTCTGTTTCCGTGCTGTACGTGTCTATGACCCTATGTCAAAAAATCCTACACCCTGTTTGAAAGTTTGGGGGAGTATGTCCTGGAGTTGTGGCAAATTATTATTTCCAAACCAACCTCACTAAAGTAGATTATCTAGTTGTTATCACATGCTGTTAATGGGAGCTTGCTGCATACAATTCGCACTGCTGCGTTACCCTCCGTGATTTAATTAACAAAATAATTAGCTCAAAAACACTTCACCACATCCTGAGTTTTGATCAGAATGCAAGAAGCATTTGTTGCATATTTAAACCCGGTGGAAATGTAAGATAATGCATGAATGACAAGAAGGAAGTTAAAGGCAAGAAAAGTTGTCTGTGAGAATGTAAAAGATCACCAGCAGAGATGGGATCTGAAACCCAGAAGCTGAGAGAGCATTCAGGACTGAGACCATGCTCACTTTACCCCAGAGTCATTCATTGTCTGCGTTTCCTATACAATACCGCCACCTTCTGTCAGAGCAATGTACAGCAGGTCAACGCTCTGAACAGCCTGCCAATTAATTTCTAAACGTGACAAATTGATCATTTAACTGAGATGCATGTTTTTAGTTTACAGAGCAGATGTTGAGAATTTCTTGACGAGTTGATTTATTTCTGGCAGACATGCGACCAATGATGAAGTCACACTGTACTTAGGCAGATTTTCAATGAGAATTACTCATTATAATAAAGACAAATTCTAAACAAAGAAAATAATTATAAGAGTCATAGAGACATAGAGATGTACAGCACGGAAACAGACCCTTCGGTCCAACCCGTCCATGCCGACCAGATATCCCAACCTAATCTAGTCCCACCTGCCAGCACCCGGCCCATATCCCTCCAAACCCTTCCCAGTCATATACCCACCCAAATGCCTCTTAAATGTTGTAATTGTACCAGCCTCCACCACTTCCTCTGGCAGCCCATTCCATACAAGTACTACCCTCGGGTGAAAAGGTTTCCCCTTAGGTCTCTTCTATATCTTTCCCCTCTCACCCTAAACCTATGCCCTCTAGTTCTGGACTCCCCAACCCCAGGGAAAAGACTTTGTCTATTTATCCTATCCATGCCCCTCATAATTTTGTAAACCTCTATAAGGTCATCCCTCAGCCTCCGACGCTCCAGGGAAAACAGCCCCAGCCTGTTCAGCCTCTCCCTGTAGCTCAAATCCTCCAACCCTGGCAATATCCTTGTAAATCTTTTCTGAACCCTTTCCAGTTTCACAACATCTTTCCAATAGGAAGGAGACCAGAATTGCACGCAATATTCCAACAGTGGCCTGACCAATGTCCTGTACAGCCGCAACATGACCTCCTAACTCCTGTACTCAATTCTCTGACCAATAAAGGAAAGCATACCAAACGCCTTCTTCACTATCCTATCTACCTGCGATTCCACTTTCAAGGAGCTATGAACCTGCACTCCAAGGTCTCTTGGTTCAGCAACACTCCCTAGGACCTTACCATTAAGTGTATAAGTCCTGCTAAGATTTGCTTTCCCAAAATTGATTGATATTTAAGAACTTACCTCGATGCCAACGGTCTTTTCACAGCAGAGAGCGGCGCGAGCTGGGCGGAAGTGAGGTTGGAGCACAGAGCTGGTCGGGAAGGTAAGTGATTGTTATTTGAGTGGGTGTGTTCTAGACCCCAGGCCCTACAGAGTAGGGCCTCCCTCCCATCCTCCTCCTTTAACCTAACTTTAAAGTTCACAGGTAAGCTACTCAGTGTTCTTGCTTTGGTGACGAAGTGTAGAGTAATGGCAGCGCAGGCAGTGGAATGTTTCTCCTGCAGGATGTTTGAGGTAGGGGTGACCACCGATACTCCTGCCGACTTCATCTGCAGGAAATGCAGTCAGATCCTGCTCCTCACAGAACGAGTTAGGGAACTGGAACTGGAGTTGGATGAACTGAGGATTATTCGAGAGGCTGAGAAGGTGATAGATAGAAGCTACAGGGACATAGTTACGCCAGAGAACAGAGGTAGCTGGGTAACAGTTAGAGGTGGGAAGGGGAGGAAGCAGGCAGTGCAGGGATCCCCTGTAGTCATTCCCCTAAACAATAGGTATACCACTTTGGATACTGGTGGGGGGGAAAGCCTAGCAGGGGTAAGCTGCAGTGACCGGGTCTGTGGCGTGAGGCTCAGAAGGGAAAGGGGGAGAGGAGGAGAGCGCTAGTTATAGGAGACTCTTTAGTTAGAGGGACGGACAGGCGATTCTGTGGACATGGGCGAGACTCTCGGATGGTTTGTTGCCTCCCGGGTGCCAGGGTCCGAGACGTCTCGGACCGTGTCTTCAGAATTCTTAAGGGGGAGGGTGTGCAGCCAGAAGTCGTGGTGCACGTTGGCACCAACGACATAGGTAGGAAGAGGGGTGGGGAGGTCATTCAGGAGCTCAGGGAGTTAGGCTGGAAGCTAAAAGCTAGGACGGACAGAGTCGCCATCTCTGGGTTGTTGCTGGTGCCACGTGACAGTGAGGCAAGAAATAGGGAGAGAGTGCAGTTGAACACGTGGCTGCAAGGATGGTGTAGGAGGGAGGGCTTCAGGTATTTGGACAATTGGACTGCATTCTGGGGAAGGTGGGACCTGTACAAGCAGGACGGGTTGCACCTGAACCAGAAGGGCACCAATATCCTGGGGGGTAGGTTTGCTAGCACTCTTTGGGGGGGTTTAAACTAATTTGGCAGGGGGATGGGATCCGGACTTGTAGTCCAGCAAGTCGGCTAGCTGTTTGTCAGGATGTCCAAGAATGTAGGGAGGCTGTGAAGAAGGTAGCACTGACAGGGAATACTTGCGGACACAGAGATGGGTTCAAGTGTGTATACTTCAACGCAAGGAGTATCAGAAATAAGGTGGGTGAACTTAAGGCGTGGATCAGTACTTGGGACTACGATGTTGTGGCCATCACGGAAACGTGGATAGAAGAGGGACAGGAATGGTTGTTGGAGGTTCCTGGTCACAGATGTTTCAGTAAGATTAGGGAGGGTAGTAAAAAAGGAGGGGGTGTGGTGTTGCTAATTAGAAATGGTATAACGGCTGCAGAAAGGCAGTTCGAGGGGGATCTGCCTTTGGAGGTAGTATGGGCTGAAGTCAGAAATAGGAAAGGAGCAGTCACCTTGTTGGGTGTTTACTATAGGCCCCCCAATAGCAGCAGAGATGTGGAGAAACAGATTGGCAAACAGATTTTGGAAATGTGCAGAAGACACAGGGTAGTAGTCATGGGCGATTTCAACTTCCTAAATATTGATTCGAAGCTCTTTAGATCAAGTAGATTGGATGGGGCGGTGTTTGTGCAGTGTGTCCAGGAAGCTTTTCTAACTCAGTATGTAGATTGCCCGACCAGAGGGGAGGCCATATTGGATTTGGTACTTGGTAACGAACCGGGACAAGTGATGGGCTTGTTAGTGGGTGAGCATTTTGGTGATGGTGACCACAATTCTGTGACTTTCACCTTGGTTATGGAGAGAGATAGGTGCGTGCAACAGGGTAGGTTTTACAATTGAGGGAAGGGTAATTACGATGCTGTAAGACAGGATCTGAGGAGCATAAGTTGGGGGCACAGGCTGTCAGGGAAGGATGTCATGGAAATGTGGAACTTTTTCAAGGAACAGATACGACGTGTCCTTAATATGTATGTACCTGTCAGGCAGGAAAGAGATGGTCGTGTGAGGGAACCTTGGTTGACGAGGGAGGTTGAATGTCTTGTAAAGAGGAAGAAGGAGGCTTACATAAGGTTGAGGAAACAGGGTTCAGACAGAGCAGTGGAGGGATACAGGTTAGCCAGAAGGGAGCTGAAGAAAGGGATTAGGATCAAGGATAACCCCAAGGCATTTTATGCATATGTGAGAAACATGAGAATGATGAGAACGAGGGTAGGTCCGATCAAGGACAGTAGTGGGAGACTGTGTATTGAGTCGGAAGAGATAAGTGAGGCCTTGAATGAGTACTTTTCTTCAGTATTTATGAATGAGTGGGACCGTATTGTTGAAGAGGAGAGTGTGAAACGGACTGGTAAGCTAGAGGAGATACTTATTAGGAAGGAAGATGTGTTGGACATTTTGAATAACTTGAGGATAGACAAGTCCCCCGGGCCTGACGGGATATATCCTAGGATTACGTGGGAAGCAAGAGAGGAAATTGCAGAGCCGTTGGCAATGATCTTTTCGTCTTCACTGTCAGTGGGGGTGGTACCAGGGGACTGGAGAGTGGCGAATGTTGTGCCCCTGTTCAAAAAAGGGAATAGGGATAACCCCGGGAATTACAGGCCACTTAGTCTTACTTCGGTGGTAGGCAAAGTAATGGAAAGGGTACTGAGGGATAGGATTTATGAGTATCTGGAAAGACACTGCTTGATTAGGGACAGCCAGCACGGATTTGTGAAGGGTAGGTCTTGCCTTACAAGTCTTATTGAATTCTTTGAGGAGGTGACCAAGCATGTGGATGAGGGTAGAGCAGTGGATGTAGTGTACATGGATTTTAGTAAGGCATTTGATAAGGTTCCCCATGGTAGGCTTATGCAGAAAGTCAGGAGGCATGGGATAGAGGGAAATTTGGCCAGTTGGATAGAAAACTGGCTAACCGGTCGAAGTCAGAGAGTGGTGGTAGATGGTAAATATTCAGCCTGGAGCCCAGTTACAAGTGGAGTTCCGCAGGGATCAGTTCTGGGTCCTCTGCTGTTTGTAATTTTTATTAATGACTTGGAAGAGGGAGTCGAAGGGTGGTTCAGTAAATTTGCAGATGATACAAAGATTGGTGGAGTTGAGGTTAGTGAGGCGGGCTGTTGTCGGCTGCAAAGGGACTTAGATATGATGCAGAGCTGGGCTGAGGAGTTCAACCCTGTCAAGTGTGAGGTTGTCCATTTTGGAAAGACAAATAAGAATGCGGAATACAGGGTTAACGGTAGGGTTCTTAGTGAGGTGGAGGAACAGAGGGATCTTGGGGTCTATGTTCACAGATCTTTGAAAGTTGCCACTCAGGTGGATAGAGCTTGTAAGAAGGCCTATGGTGTATTAGCGTTCATTAGCAGAGAGATTGAATTCAAGAGTCGTGAAGTGATGTTACAGCTGTACAGGACTTTGGTTAGGCCACATTTGGAGGACTGTGTGCAGTTCTGGTCGCCTCACTTTAGGAAAGATGTGGAAGCTTTGGAGAAGGTGCAGAGGAGATTTACCAGGATGTTGCCTGGAATGGAGAATGGGTCGTACGAGGATAGGTTGAGAGTGCTAGGCCTTTTCTCATTGGAACGGCGAAGGATGAGGGGTGACTTGATAGAGGTTTATAAGATGATCAGGGGAATAGATAGAGTAGACAATCAGAAACTTTTTCCCCGGGTACAACAGAGTGTTACAAGGGGACATAAATTTAAGGTGAAGGGTGGAAGGTATGGGGGGGGGGGATGTCAGGGGTAGGTTCTTTACCCAGAGAGTGGTGGGGGCATGGAATGCGCTGCCTGTGGGAGTCAGAATCATTGGTGACCTTTAAGCGGCAATTGGATAGGTACATGGATAGGTGCTTAAGCTAGGACAAATGTTCGGCACAACATTGTGGGCTGAAGGGCCTGTTCTGTGCTGTATTGTTCTATGTTCTAAAATGCAGCACCTCATTTATCTGAATTAAACTCCATCTGCCACTTCTCAGCCCATTGGCCCATCTGGTCCAGATCCTGTTGTAATCTGAGGTAACCCTCTTTGCTGGCCACTACACCTCCAATTTTGGTGTCATCTGCAAACTTACTAACTGTACCTTTTATGCTCACATCCAAATCATTTATGTAAATGACACAAAATAGAGGGCCCAGCACCGATCCTTGTGGCACTCCACTGGTCACAGGCCTCCACTCTGAAAAACAACCCTCCACCACCACCCTCTGTCTTCTACCTTTGAGCCAGTTCTGTATCCAAATGGCTAGTTGTCCCTGTATTCCGTGAGATCTAACCTTGCTAATCAGTCTCCCATGGGGAACCTTGTCAAACGCCTTACTGAAGTCCATATAGATCACATCTACTGCTCTGCCTTCATCAATCTTCTTTGTTACTTCTTCAAAAAACTCAATCAAGTTTGTGAGACATGATTTCCCACGCACAAAGCCATGTTGACTATCCCAAGTCAGTCCTTGCCTTTCCAAATACAGGTACATCCTGTCCCTCAGGATTCCCTCCAATAACTTGCCCACCACCGAGGTCAGGCTCACTGGTCTATAGTTCCCTGGCATGTCCTTACCACCTTCTTAAACAGTGGCACCACGTTTGCCAACCTCCAGTCTTCCGGCACCTCACCTGTGACTATCGATGATACAAATATCTCAGCAAGAGGCCCAGCAATCACTTCTCTAGCTTCCCACAAAGTCCTAGGGTACACCTGATCAGGTCCTGGGGATTTATCTATCTTTAACCATCCAGCACTTCCTCCTCTGTAATCTGGACATTTTGCAAGATGTCACCATCTATTTCCCTACAGTCTGTATCTTCCATATCCTTTTCCACAGTAAATACTGATGCAAAATATTCATTTAGTATCTCCCCCATTTTCTGTGGCTCCACACAAATGCCACCTTGCTGATCTTTGAGGGGCCCTATTCTCTCCCTAGTTACCCTTTTATCCTTAATATATTTGTAAAATCCCTTTGGATTCTCCTTGATTCTATTTGCCAAAGCTATCTCGTGTACCCGTTTTGCCCTCCTGATTTCCCTCTTAAGTATATTCCTATTGCCTTTATACTCTTCTAATGATTCACTTGATCTATCCTGTCTGTACCTGACCATAAGACAGAGGAGTGGAAGTAAGGCCATTCGGCCCATCAAGTCCACTCCGCCATTCAATCATGGCCGATGGGCATTTGAACTCCACTTACCCGCATTCTCCCCGTAGCCCTTAATTCCTTGTGACATCAAGAGTTTATCAATCTCTGCTTTGAAGACATTTAGCGTCCCAGCCTCCACTGCACTCCGCGGCAATGAATTCCACAGGCCCACCACTCTCTGGCTGAAGAAATGTCTCCGCATTTCTGTTCTAAATTGACTCCCTCTAATTTTAAGGACTTTATTTAATTTTAAATAATTAAACAATTGTCATTTATTAGGTTTTTTTTGCACAGACTCCTGTTTCCTGTTTTATTTTTGGATCATAGTTGTATTATTCAGTTGTTCCTGTGCTTATACATGTGTGTTGGCCTTCATTGGGAGGGGTTTCGAGTACAGGAGCAGGGATGTGTTGTTGCAGTTATGCAGGGCCTTGGTGAGGCCACATCTAGAATATCATGTGCAGTTTTGGTCTCCTTTTCTGAGGAAGGGTGCTTTTGCCCTTGAGGGAGTGCAGTGAAGGTTTCCCAGGCTGACTCCGGGGATAGTGGGACTGACGAGAGATTGACTAGATTAGGATTGTTTTCACTGGAGTTCAGACAAATGAGGGGGGAATGTGACAGAGACTTATAAAATTCTGACAGGATTAGACAGGGTAGATGCAGGGTGGATATTCCTGATGGTGGGTGTGTCTGAGGATTCGGGGTGGATCATTTAGGATGGAGATGAGGAGACATTTCTTCACCCAGAGAGTGGGGAGGCTGTGGAATTCATTACCATCCTCTGTGTGAAAAAGTTGATGCCAAAACATATAGCACTTTAGGGCGGCACGGTGGCACAGTGGTTAGCACTGCTGCCTCACAGCGCCAGAGATCCGGGTTCAATTCCCGCCTCAGGCGACTGACTGTGTGGAGTTTGCACGTTCTCCCCGTGTCTGCGTGGGTTTCCTCCGGGTGCTCTGGTTTCCTCCCACAGTCCAAAGATGTGCAGGGTCAGGTGAATTGGCCATACTAAATTGCCCATAGTGTTAGGTAAGGGGTAAATGTAGGGGTATGGGTGGGTTACGCTTCGGTGGGTCGGTGTGGACTTGTTGGGCCGAAAGGGCCTGTTTCCACACTGTAATCTAATCTAATCTAATCACTTGGGGCGAATGGGGTCAAAGGTTATAGGGAGACAGCAGGATTGAGTTGGACGATCAGCCATGATGGCGATGAATGGCTGAATGGCCTCCTCCTGCTCCCATCTTCTATGTTTCTGTTACACAATGAGCTCAGCAATTTTTACAATGATCAAGTTATGACTGAACTTCAAAGGAATTGGGATGAAAATCGCATAAAATCAATGTTTCTTGTGGAATCATTCCGCATAGAACTTAGTTCCTGCTTCTCTTAAGGAGATGCCCAGAATCTGTTCTACAAAGAGTTGCATAAAGATGCCCGCCTTTCCTACTAACGCACCTGCATATGGGACCCAAACATACACAAAATCTGATGGCTCTCCCACACACACCAACTTGGAGTATGTCTGGTCTAGTCTGTGAGCAATTGTGTTGGAAGCCGAACATAAAAAAAGCTCCAAAAAAATCAGTTAATCAGTGCAAAAGGTAACTGTGGCATTTCTGACTAGGGAAGTAAATAGCAGCAGCAAGTTTACACAGAGTGTGGTGAGTGAAGAGTGCTTCATCCTAAACACAGCCCTTAGGCAGACAGAGCAGCCAGGCATGAACAGCACCACCGTGCTCTGACCACCTACTCTGCTGGGCTGTTTATTGGCACTGGGACACAGTGCCATAGTGTGGCTGTTACTGGCAAGAGTTCATTTCTCATCACTGCAGCTGGTGATCTAATACCTGATAAAGCCAGTATCAGTAATGGTGACCAGACCGCTGACAAAACCACTTCTGCTTGACTGATACCCCTTCCTCTCCTTAAGACAGTCTGCCTGAATCCATCTCCAAACTTTCAACAGTGGGACAGACTGGAGTGAAATGCCCCAACAAGCCACTCAGTTCAATTTAGGAAAATGGCTCATCACCGAATACTGATGTTTATTGCAAGGAGGATACAAAAGATAGGTAAGTGTTGCTACAGTTGTATAGGGTCTTAGCTAGTCCACATAGAGTCATAGAGATGTACAGCACCGAAACAGACCCTTCGGTCCAACCCGTCCATGCCGACCTGATATCCCAATCCAATCTAGTCCCACCTGCCAGCACCCGGCCCATATCCCTCCAAACCCTTCCTATTCATATACCCATCTAAATGCCTCTTAAATGTTGCAATTGTATCAGCCTCCACCACTTCCTCTGGCAGCTCATTCCATTCACGTACCAATCTCTGCGTAAAAAAGTTGCCCCTTAGTTCCCTTCTATATCTTTCCCCTCTCAGCCCAAAGCCATGCCCTCTAGTTCTCGACTCCCCCACCCCAGGGAAAAGACTTTGCCTATTTACCCTATCCATGCCCCTCATGATTTTATAAACCTCTATAAGGTCACCCCTCAGCCTCTGACGCTCCAGGGAAAACAGCCCCCAGCCTCTTCAACCTCTCCCTGTAGCTCAAATCCTCCAACCCTGGCAACATCCTTGCAAATCTTTATTGTATTGTTTACAAAAAACATATTAGAGGGGGATTCAGTGACCCAGTAGGTCTGAATCTGCTGAGCTTTGCCCAGGACCCAGGCAAAGTGGGGTACCTACCCTCCCCTCACTTTCTAAACAACTAAACATAGCCCTTTCCCAGCAGCTCTGGTCATTCCGCATCAAATGTTAGCAGTTTAATACATTTTAAAATGACCAAAGGTAAAGGACAATGGAGTTCACAACAGACAGGGGCCCCTCCCCCAACCCCCACACCCCCTACTGCAGCAACAGAGGCGTCCGCCACCCCCCAGGGGGGGACTTACCTGCAGAGGTGAGCCTGATCTCAGAGTTCTTGAAACTCTGAGAAGATCGACACGTCCATCAAGGAGACCTGGTCCAGGTGGGAGTCGATCTTGGTCGTGCTGCAGAAGCATGACCGAGAGATCGAGAAACTCGGGCAGTGCATTGGATGGGGCAGAGCAACGGGCCGTGGCCTTGGAGAATGCTGCTGAATCATCCGTGGGTCAGGACTGGGCTCTGGCACATCCGAGTCCAGACCTTAGAGGAACATATCAACAACCTCGATTACCGAGGTCGTCAGGAAAATATCCGGTTGCTCCCGAATGGGAGGAGGAAGGCCAGCTTGTGGATTTCCTGGAGCAATGGCTCCCACAGCTGCTGAAGCTGGAGTGTGGGTTAGGCCGGGTGCGGGTTCAGTGGGCCCACCAAGTTGCTGTGCACAGTCCCAGGTCGGACCAGCGCCCCCGCCCAGTCCTAGTGCGACTCCACCACTACAGGGAAAAACAAATGCTGCTGGAGGCCTCCAGAGTTTTGGGGAAGGATCCCTAAGCCGTAGTATACAACGGCTCCAGAATAATACTGTTCCATAACTTCTCTCTGGTTGTGGTTCGCAAGAGGAAGGCGTTTGATGAGGTAAAGAGGCGTCTGAAGGATTTAAATATTCAATACTCCATGTTATACCCGGCAATGCTGTGCTTCCGTTATGGAGGGTCTGTGTATAACTTCAGATCGCCGGAGAAAGTAAAATAATTTTTGGATGCTCTCAAATAGACTGATGCTTTTAACTATATGGACTTGAACTATGTCTGGGCCGAGGGCATGGCTCTAGCTGGGAGGTGTTATGGTGGGATTATTGGAAGGTAGGAGTGCCCCCTATGGACAAGGGGGAAAGTCTCCTCTTGATTATGTCTTACTTTTTTTTGGAGTAGTTCTTAGTTGTATTTTTAAGTTTATGTGAATTGTTTATGGTCTCTACTCAATGCTTTTTGAGTGGGGTTCTACCTCTTGGGGAGTCTCGGATTTTCTTGAACGATCATGGCTAGTCATTCATTTAAACGGTGCACCTGGAATCTCAAGGGGAGCCACTCGCCAATTAAAAGGAAACAGATATTATCAAGTCTTAAAAAAGAGAACGTTGATGTAGCCCTTCTACAGGAGACACATCTACTTGATAAGGAGCATTCGAAGCTGCAGCAAGAGGATTTGGCCAGGTGTTCTTTTCATCTTTCAGCTCAAAAAGTAAGGGAGCGGCCATTGTTATCCAGAAGCATCTTCCCTTCCAAATGCTAAACCCGATAAAAGATGAGTCCGGATGGTATATATTACTTAAAGCCCTAATATATGGAAAGGAATACGAGATTTTGAACATATATTGCTCCCCCGGGACATCCTTTTAAATTTGTGACAGATGCGTTCTCCAAGTTGATGGCTCTCGGGCTGCATCACACAATTATAGGGGGAGATTTTAATTGTATTATCGACCTCAAGGTGGACAGGATACCTAAGAGCTCCGCAGGTATATCTCTGAGATCTAGGCAGCTGGGTGATCTGAATAGGGAGTTAGGATTGGGAGATGTGTGGAGTAGAGATTTTACTTTTTACTCCAACCCACACAAGTGCCACACCAGAATCGACTTTTTTTTGTCCCCTCAACCTTCCTGAATTCGATATTGTCTTGTAAAATAGGTAATATAACTACTTCTGACCACGCAGCAGTGTATATGGAGGTTAAGACTAGTGATGACAAGATAGGTTCCCGACATTGGCGTATGGACCCTTTCCTATTGAAGGATAGTAAGTTCTTAGAATATTTCTCACAGGAATTTAAAACTTTCTGGGATATCAACTCAGGCACGGCCAGTAACCTGTCGATGATGTGGGAGACTGCTAAGGCATACGCGCAAGGCTTGGTTATCTCATATTCTGCGACCCGGAAAAGACAAAAGGGAGAGCAACAGTGGCTGAGTCAGCGTATGTCGATAGGCCCTCCGTTGCTAAACTACAGCGGATCACAGCTGTCAGGACTACTTTGAATACCGCACTTAGTCAAACAGCAAAGAGGGAGATATTATTTACAAAGCAGAGACAGGGTTAAGCCGGGCAAGTATCTAGAATACCTTGTCAGGAAGGAAAAGGCTCCCCAATCCATTACGTCTATTAGACTTGTGATACAAAAAAAATCAATGCAGCCTTTAGAAAGTTTTACTTCGAGTTGTATAAGTTGAAGGGCTGTGAGGATAGAGCGAGGAAGATGGAGTCTTTTTTTAAAAATCTGGCCCTTTCGGGCTTAACCTCAGAGCAGGTGTCCCTTTTGAATGACCCCCCCCCCCCCCCCCCACTTCGATAAACAAGGAAGTCCAGGAGGTGGTGAGGTAGTTCCAGAGTAGCAAAGCACCCGGACCAGACAGATTCCAGGGTGAGTTCAATAAAGAATTTATAGACAAATTGGCCAGTCCACTTACAGATATGTATAATTATTCATATAGTCAGGGTAGCCTCCCGCCCTCCCTGAGAGAAGCAAATATCTCTCTCATTCTTAAGAAAGGTAAAGCCCCAGATGACTGTACCTTGTACAGACCTATATCTTTATTGAATGTGGACTTTAAAATTCTCTCAAAAATGCTGGCAATAAGACTGGAGAGGGTTTTACCTTTTATTATAAAAGAGGATCAGACAGAGTTTATCAAGGGTCACAGATCTACTAACAATATGCAAAGAATGTTAAACATGGTATAAGTCTGCCAGCAGGGAGTGATCCCGGGATTAGTCGTCTCCCTAGATGCAGAGAAGGCATTCGATCAGGTAGAACGGCCATATCTATTTTATACTATGGAACGGTTTGGCATTGGAGAGGTTTTTGCCGAGTGGGTCGCAGTATTATATAATGGCCCGAGAGCAGCGGCGATTACCAACGGCATAAGATCGGATAGCTTTAGTGTTGGCAGAGATTGTCATCAAGGGTGCCCTATCTCACCACTACTTACACTGGTGATTGAACCGCTGGCGGAAGCTATCCGAACTGACCCAAATATAACGGTCCCGGAGGGAGGATTGGGTTTAGCATTAAATCACTCGTTACGCGGACATCCTTCTTTTCTTAACTGACCCATCGATATCCATGCCCCGCTTAATCCAAGTGGTTAACTTGTTTGGTATGTTTCGGGTTACAAAATTATCTTTACAGAATCAGAGGCTATGCCGCTAGGTCTTACTAGAGTATCCAATTTTCCAAATGGATCCCACTTCCCTTTTCAGTGGTTACTGAGAGATTTTCTCTATTTAGGTATTTTTATTACCTCTGTATTTGGTCAGCTATATAAAGCTAATTACTTGCATTAATTAGAGAAAATAAGGCAGGACCTCCAACGCTGGGAAGGTCTCCCGATATCCTGACGAGGAAGAAGAGGTTTGATCATGATGAATAGTCTACCCCACCTACATACCCCATGAGAATACTTCCTCTGATGTTGCTGCGTAAGCTTTATGGTTGGCTTGGCTCCTTTATTTGGAACCATAGCCCCTTACTAAATTAGATAAGTTGCAGCTCCCACAAGGGGAGGTGTAGATTTTCCAGATTTCAGAAGGTACCAACTGGGTTCTCTGCTATCATATGTGGGTGGTTGGCTCTCTTGTCACACAATCAATTTGGCTGGATATTGAGGCTTCCCAAGCAAAATGTCCCCTCATCAATCTATTATTTATGGATGAGAGTTATTACAGAGCATTGTAAAACCCAACTGTATTAAATACAATCAGAGCTTGGAGGATGATGCAACAGGATGAGGGTAATTTACAAAAAAACCTCCCCTTCTACTCCTACAGTGGGAACGTTGGGATTTCAGCCAGATTTGGCTGACACTGGATTTAAAATTTGGGAGTCCAGAGGTATCTCCCGTTTTGGAGATCTGTTCGATGGGGAGGTCATGATGTCCTTCAAACAGTTGCATCAGAAGTTCGGGTTGCCTAGGTACGGGATTTCATACAAAAAAGACCACACTGATGACTAATCGGTACAAATCAGGTATGGAAAGGAGAGTGCTTCGGCCGATGGGTGCACCCTCAGTTAGCACTCTCTACCACTTGCTAGGTAATAAGGTATCGAAGGACATGGAATGGTTATATAAACCCTGGAATCAAGAATTAGGGATAGAAATCTCCTTAGAGATATGGGAGGATATCTGGGAAAATGCCAGGAAGGTCTCTATCTGCAATAGAACTGGGTGGCACGGTGGCACAGTGGTTAGCACTGCTGCCTCACAGCACCAGAGACCCGGGTTCAATTCCCGCCTCAGGCGACTGACTGTGTGGAGTTTGCACGTTCTCCCCGTGTCTGCGTGGGTTTCCTCTGGGTGCTCCGGTTTCCTCCCACAGTCCAAAGATGTGCAGGTCAGGTGAATTGGCCATGCTAAATTGCCCTTAGTGTTAGGTA
This sequence comes from Chiloscyllium plagiosum, assembly GCF_037043375.1. NCBI lineage: Eukaryota > Metazoa > Chordata > Chondrichthyes > Orectolobiformes > Hemiscylliidae > Chiloscyllium > Chiloscyllium plagiosum. The sequence goes on along the minus strand of NW_028270162.1, from coordinate 3,483,926 downwards.
AAAGGGGTAAATATAGGGGTATGGGTGGGTTGCGCTTCGGCGGGTCGGTGTGGACTTGTTGGGCCGAAGGGCCTGTTTCCACACTGTAAATCTAATCTAATCTAATCTAATCTAAACTCAGGCTACTCAATTGAAGATACCTCATAGGGCTCATATGGCACCAGAGCGACTTGCAAAGTTCAAGGCAGGAGCATGTCCCATGTGCCCTAAATGTAAAATTGAAGTTGGCACTCTCACTCATTGTTTGTGGACATGCCAGAAGATTCATAGATAGTGGGATAGTGCAGCAAATACCTTCAAAGATTTTGGGAACAGAGATTGGGTTGGACCCAGTGTCTCTCCTTTTGGGCTTTCCAAATTTCCTTTCTCCAGATACATAGGGGAATGAACTATTTACTGTCCTTTCCTTTTGTGTGAGGAAAAATATTTCAGTAAGTTAGGTATCAGAAAGTCCCCCAGGCCATTCAAATTGGCATAGGATAGTTTATGGTATATATCCCCCTGGACTTCCTTACAAGTATGGTGCACCACAAAAGTAATTGTTTTATAGAACACGGCAGCACTTTTTGAACTACACCGATGCAGATGTATCAGCCACACGGTTTAGGGCCTTTGTTTAGCAGTGAGGATGATGTTTGTTGGTTTGGGGTCCAGAGGAGGAAGAATCCCTTATAAATACGGGCTTTGTTATGATTTGATATAATTGCATTTTGAATGCATATTTATTTATTTACTTTTTTGTTGTTGTTAGTAATGTACTATACTGTGGTTTATGTATATATATATATATATATATATATATATGAGTCTTCTTTCTTATATCTTATTTTGTATTTTGGTAGCTTGTAGAGTAGATTAGCAGTTAGTTTTAATTCTTTATTAGTGTTATACTGTAAAGTGGGTACACTATTCAGCATTACTTTTGTAAAAACTCAATATTTCCCTTTCAATAAAATTTTTTTATACACCAGTATCCTCTCATGAGGTACGTGAAAAGATTAGGTCTGCACCCATTAGGAGTTTAGAACGAGCTGATCTTATTGAAACCTGAGGGGAGGGGACAAGGTGGATGCTGAGACGGTTTCCTTTTAAAAGAAGCATCTAAACAAGATCACAGATTCTAACTACAGGAAAAGACCCCACGATGACATATCCTTTGGAGATATGCCCCGCCACCTCTTCCTGGGCAAGTCCCTCATTCAGCAACATTCCCCAGCCATCCTAGGCATTAAAGAAAACTCCACCCCACAGCCTCAGAGGACAGCTCTTTACAATCAAACACTCCTCTGTAAAGAGAATCAGTAACCGAAGCACATTGGTGAACTGCCCCACCAACTAGAGTTGGCTTCCCTTCAGAGAAACCATCAGAAATTGCTGGAGAAACACGGCATGTCTGGCAGCATGCATGGAGAGAAACCATTAATGCTTAAGGTCCAATGACCCTTCAGAACCAAACCAGAAATATTAACTGTGTTCTCAGGACAGTTTCTCCAGCAATTGCTGAAGTACAGATTTCCAGCATCTGCAGCTGTTTAGTTTCTTTCCCTGGAGGGAGTCAAAGTATTGTAACAAGCACACGTCGATTAATTTGGTTTCTTAGGAATGGAGGCCAGCTGACTATAACTCTCCAGCTTCCAGAGTCAAGATAATGTTGGCAATGTCCCTACCTGAGTCAGGAGGCCTGCATTAGTGTCTCACCTGCTCCAGAGGTGGGTCACTAATAAACCTGCTGCAGCCATGTAGAGAAAAAAAACTGATCAATAGAAGCACATTGGTGCTGCAGTGGTGTCCCTGCCTCTAAGCCAGGAGGCTCACATTCAAATCTCTTCTGCTCCAGAGTTACATTATAACATCTCTGAACAGGTTGATTAGTAAATGAAGGGGTAAAAGAAATCAGGATGAATGAACTCTTTAGCAGGCCAGAGGATCTTAGCTTAACCTGCACCCAAAAGGATTCCTGCTCCCATTTCAGATGGCAAAAGCCATTTTGGCAGTTTATGGGTAATGAGATTTACAAACCTGTTCAATCCTCTCCACCATCGCAGATCCTTCTCGACTCTGAATACTTTACAATCTCAGTCACATTGGACCCTTCCCCAGTTTCTGCAGGTACACCCATGTACACAGCAGCATTTTAACCAGAACCTTATCCACTGACTTTCTTGATAAACCAAAGATTATATTCTTCAAATAGTAATGTCATTTTTGTAATGAATGTATAACATTTGTGCACAAATCACCTATGCTTCTATTACTGTGTATTTTTACATTGATAGCTGTCTCAAAGCTTCACTTGGTCAGGGTTTGCTGCTGTTACACTTGCCTCTTGACCATCTAGAGTATTTGATCAAGCAGGAAATACCCAATACCATAGTTGCCTGTCGATAAAGTGTTTGGTGCATTGGTCAATTTCATGACTCTACTGAACCCATAACCATAGTTCATGCCAGCCCAGTACAAAATGAAGCAAGAAGAGGTAGCCCATCAGTGGCTAACCAGAAAAATCAGGGTTAGTATTACATCTCAGGAAGAGGTGCAGATATTGGTTTTAAAAACATAACAGTTTAGAGTTCAGCAAAGGAAGGAAATACAGCCATAAATTGACTAGAAAGGTCTTTTCCCTGTTTAAGTGGGATTGTTCAAAAACTAGGTGTCACTTTTAAAAGGAGGAAAAAATGATTAAAAACCTTGTCCTTTTTAAAAAAATGATTGTGTGAAATGAAGTGGTAGTGGTGAATGCAAGTACAGTTACAAGACATCTGGATAAATACATAAATAGGAAAGGTTTGGAGATATGGATTAGGAACAGGTAGGTGGACTAGTTTAGTTTGGGAACATGATCAGTGTACATGTTTGAACTGAAGGGTCTGATCCTGTGCTGTACGACTGAGTTTGTTTGCAGAGGTCATACAAAATAATTGGTAAAGACAGGCTCCTTACAGTGAGAAGGAAGTTATGATGAACAAAGATAGCAGACCAATTAAATACAAATTTTGACTCTGCCTTCAGCAACAGAAAACAAATACCATCCCAACAATGTTGGTGATCAAAGTCTAGAAAGACAGAAAATGAAGGAAAATCAGTACTAGTAGAGAAATGGTATGGGGAGATTGTGGTGGTTAAGTGTCAATAAATCTCAGGCCTTGATGATCTACATCCTAGTGCACTTAAGTGAGTGGCCCTAGAAATAATGTGCACATTGGAGGTTATTTTCAAGATTCTAGAACAGTTCAGACAGATTAGACGACAGCTAAATGCTACCCCATTATTTTAAAAAGGAAATATACAGGACAGAATCACTTAACCTATCAGCAAAGGAAAATACTAGAGCCCAAATTTGAAGGATTTAATAGCAGTACTCAAGAGTGGCAAGACTGGACAGTCTATATGGATTTACAAAAGCAATAGTGCTTGCCCAGAATTGAGAGGATGTGACTGTTAGTTAATAAAAGGGCAGCTGTCAAATGAGATTTATTTCTGCTTTCAGGCATTGCCCAATACAATCTCAAGAGATTAGCATGTAAAGTTAAACTGCATTGATCAGGGATATCAAGCACTGACATGGAGAGGGGACTGGCTGGCAAAGATGAAACAAACAAACAACAATTATGGGTCAAATGGAATAAGTGACAGTTATGTCTTTTTTCGATTTTTGTTTTCAACACAGACATCAGGTGCAGGTAGTGATATCGTGGCAGATGGCAGCCCGGGGAAAAACTGCTGCTGCAAGGCAAGGGTCAACCTTTCAGTCTTCAGCCCCCACTTGCCTTGCTCATTTTGCATTTTATCACAGCCAAGACCACAAGGCAGCAACTTTTTCAACATGTGGACAGAACTTGCACTGCAACTATCTAGTCATACTGCTATAAAAGCACACAACAGCAAATCCTTTCCATGTCCAGGAAGGAGATAGTTGCCAATTGTGATACATGTAGGCAAATACCAAATAGGTTACTTTATTCAGGTAGAAATTAATTGGAGAAAACAACTCTAATGAGCTGTGCTTTTATTGAAATACCAGAAGTTCACACCTTGGTAGCTGCACACAGATGGGTTACCCATGCATTATAGTCAAGACAATTAATCCCATTAGAAAGAATTGACCAACTTACAAAGTAACCATCATTGATGCTATGTTCAGGACCAGAAGATTCCCCAAATCAAATAGAGAGCCAGGATTGAATGGATTAAAGGGTACCTTTTTTGCAAGGGGGAGGGGGCACAGAAGAGTTCAGACCTTAAAACAGATCTGCCACACAAGTGCAGCAGTCTACCATGCATTCACCTATCAAGGTGAAAGATGCTGGCGCTGCTAACACATTTCTACAAACAAAAACTAGGCCTGACCAATGCCTCTTTCTTCTGTCCACATTAAACTGCTCAGACCCTTCCTCTCAAATGCTATACATTTGACTCCTCCCACATTTAGTTTTCAATCCCAATCATGGCATTTCCAGAATTCATTCCACCCTGTTACACTTACTTTTCCTTCTAGATTCTGGTCTCATTCCCTGAAACCAAAAAAATTTCCAAAGCCCAGCCACTTTAGTCACAATCCATGTTCCCGTACCGTAAACATACCCAGGAATATTTTGACATCTCAATCACTGGTTGGTCAAAATGGAATTTTGCTGGATTCCCCTTGCATATATAATATGTAAAACAGGTAGCATATAAACATTAGAACAGCTCTGCAAGTGAAAGTGATTGAACAAATTAACTAACATTACAAGCCACAGCCCGATTGCAGCAAAATCTCATGGGTTGTTAAAGGCATTCTTTGTACCAAACTTGCAAGTTTGTGTAACACCAGATCACATAAAACACCAGCACTATATTGTGAACTAGTATCCCCAGCACTGGGAACATTTATTTTACCTCAGGTTCTATTAATGTCATTTGAAAGACAGCAGAACAGTCAGTCCTTCCCAAACAGGAGGAAAAAAAACTTTAAAGAGACAGTCGTGTACAGTCACTGCAGTTACAATGCAAGCATTACAAGTGTACAAGCCATCAAAAGTTTCCATTTAAAGAAATAGCAACTGGGGTATGATGTTTCCAAATTCCTGAACCTATGTAGCTAGATGCAATATAAATTCAAATCAGTCATCCAGAGTGGGTTCAGGACTTAATTCCTTACCCACAAAAGGCGGTCTAAATACTAGCAAAACCAAACCGAGTTTTGAAAGGAATGCTCAGTACTTTAAATGCCACAATTCATTTAGTTATTTGGAATATAACTTTATTAAGATCACAACTTTATGATCCAAACAAAAAGTTAACAAAAAAAAGAGTAGGAATGACATTAACATACAACTTGTAACGATGTATATTGTGATTCTACCTGTATCATAAATTAAATTATGCATACACGCCAATGTTGCAGTCTATCAATACAGTTTTAGTATCAAGTACACAGGTCCAAGTGTGAAGGAAATTGTCATACTGCACACCATTCACTCCCAATTACAACTCCTTTAGCCCCCTTAAGATTTAAAGATTATAAGCAGTTAAGTTCTGTTCAGCTAATTAACTGGCAAACACGCTGCATCACAGGACAGCGCCTATAAAACTAGGCTGCTGGTGCTTGACTCCAGCCGTTAAATTACAGGTCGTCATCTTCATCTGGCAAAGCAGTGCTCTGAGCAGTCTAGGATAAGAAAAAGTACAGTTTAAAAAAGATCATGTCAGACTTTTTTTTTTAAAAACAAGGAGTAGGGGTTGTAGGAGGGTGAAGAGAGGAGCAGGCAGGGGTGCTTTAGCCAGCAATACAACTACATTAACGGATCTTCTGGTTCAAATTAGTACAACACAAGAACAGCAATAATTATACAAACAGAACAGGACTAAGTCACTGAGCTCCTCAAACCTGCTCATTATTCAGGAATAACTCCATATACCTAACTTTAGCCCATATTCCTCAATACCTTTTGAGCAAAACGCTCAGATTAAAAAACTGATTAACAGTTTCATTTGCAAAACGCAACCACCACTTCCTGGTGATCCGGTTTCCTCCTACAGTCCAAAGATGAGAGTTAGGTGAATTGGCCATCCTAAATTGCCCATAGTGTTAGCTGCATTAGTCAGGGGGAAATGGGTCTGGGTGGGTTACTCTTCGGAGGGTCAGTGTGGACTGTTTGAGCCGAAGGGCCTGTTTCCACACTGTAGGGAATCTAATCTAGTCTGATTCTGTAATGTAATTATTTGCAATCGTAAATAGGTTACAGGCAATTTAAAACCAAAACTCCCAAATTCAAAACTCTGAAGTGCAGAATGACTGCTATGTTTGAAGTTTCAGGTTAATCCAAAATGCAATCAGAACAGATGAACATAATCTAAAGTGAACAAAACCATTTTTAAATTTCAATTTAAACTCCATTGCCACTAACTATCCTTATGGCACCAGCTATTTAAGCTAACTTCAAGGGAAAATGTCCACAAGTCACAGCTTTATTACCCAAGTAAATATTCCAATTTAAATTTCCACTAATTAAAAACAATGGGCAGAACATTAGTTATCATTACTGTGTACCAAGTCTGCCACACCAGTAAACTCTTAAGATAAAAGAAATATTACACCTATAATTAGAAGGGATTGCCTCAAGTAGCAGAAAGTGTTGCTGATAGCTGGTAGGCTTTTACCAAACTGATGCTATTAAGACTGCAGAAAGCTATAATTACAACTCAATTCACTGAAAACCTCAGGATATTGCAACTGAAATCACTAAGATGACATGTTAGAGGGGCACACTAAAAAATGTGTTTCAGCAGTTATCTTGCAGATGCAAGATATTAAAAAGCATTACATTGCTTAAATTTTACTTTTGAACCTGCAGACAGTTCAAGTATGAACCTAATGTGTGCATTTGCCATTGTGAAATGACAAAAATAAGGAAAAAATAAACCTGATGCCACTAAATGCCTGACAGTCAAAGAGATGCTGTAAAAGCAAAAACCAGAGGACATGAGCATTTTCTGGACCCATATATTCAAGTTCCTCACCCAGACCAAACTATAACACAATCAAGTCTAAAAAGGAAGTGTTTAAATCTTGGACAAAGAATAATAGATACTAATCACACTACACTTGTGTAAGAAGCGATAATTTAAAAAAAAACAGAAGTACTTGGTTTTCCATTGCCCCTTAATATCAAACTAACAAATAGTGGAGCAATACTGTACCTTCAGGTCTTGCTCGTACTGTGCTGCTAATACAGGGTCCATCTGAACCTCTGGTGGTGCCAAAGCTGGCATAGCAACAAACTCCAAATTGGGATCTCCAATCAGCTTTCTGGCAAGCCACAGAAATGGCTTCTCGAAGTTGTAATTACTTTTGGCAGAAATGTCATAGTACTACAAGGAGGAAAGAGATGTCACTGGCTTATTTAAAAAAAGATTGTCACTATCTGGTTCATACATTTATAACCCACTGAACATCTTTTTATTCATTTGCACAGGATTAATAACACATCATTCTATTGACAAACCTCTGATAATATTGCATAGAGCAGAAAAGTTATGTACAAACTCTAATACACTTTTTAGTGGAGATAAACAGAATACCAAAGATGCCTTCAATGCTCTGTACAAAGACAGTATTACTTTCCAATTTCATTAACTGTTTGAGCCAAATCTATAAAATCACTTCCCTTTTTAACAAGATTGACAAGCAAAAATACCAAACCTTAGCACCTACCCTCAACAGTAAAAAGTAATCATTGTACTTCTTCACAATAATCCAGAAAGTCATTGCCAATAATCACAGCCTAAACCAGATAAATGTGAAAACCAATGTAATTTTCCTCATGATACAGAAGATCAATAAATCTTCTATGCTGGTGAAATTAGTACACTAATTCCTAGGTTAGTGAAGATGAGGAGGTGCCAGATTTGAACTGGGGTGGACAAAGTCAAAAATCTCAACACCAGATTATAGTCCAACAGGTTTATTTTGAAATACCAGCTCTTGGAGCCCTGTTCCTTCATTGGGTAGCACTGACAGCTACATTAAGAAACAGGGCTCTGAAAGCTAGTACTTCCAAATAAATCTGTGACTATAACCTGGTGTTGAAATTTTTAAGCTAGGTCAGTGAAGCAGATGATCAGTTCTCTTTCCTGTCTCATACTCACTTCAGCTTCTGTTTAGACTTGTCACATCTTCAATGTGGAACTGACACTTCAGAAGGGAAGCTCAAATGAATTCTTGCACAAAGGTCCCAGCCTGACTAGAGCCAAAAAACCAGTACAAATTGTCCTGGCTGACAAATTTAAATAAATGGTTTCAAATGTAGCAGCCAAGTATCTGGTCAAAACCAGTACTGCTTCCTGCCCACATATGGTTTTCCTGTAATCATCCGATCTTTTTATCTTGTACTCAAAACTGAGTTTCTGAGATCAACTGAATGGATTCATTCTGTATGAAGGAAACTACATCAGATTCAGAATGGCAAACTTTGAAAAAACTGACCTACAACTTAACTGAAAATTGTATCTGACTATTCTACATTTTAATCCATAATACTCATCATTAACGACCCAATATTGCTTCAGGCAATCCCAAACTCCACATAAACAGATTCTCTTATGGACTAGTTTTCAGCACTTCAACACAAAGCTTGAAGCTTTAATTTAGGAAGACTGAAACAGTTATCTCCACTGAACTAATAGTTCAAACAAGTATTTCAGATCACTACATGGCATAAATCCTGGTTACAATTTCTTGAGCCAATAGAATTTGCGTACTCATCTCAATCATATAGATACTATAAAACCATACCTGAAGATTTTTCTTCCTGTGGAAGACAATAGATTTTGCCTTCACTTTTCTGTCTTTAATATCAACTTTGTTGCCACACAACACAATGGGGATGTTTTCACACACTCTCACCAAGTCTCTATGCCAGTTAGGCACATTCTTGTACGTCACTCGTGAAGTTACATCAAACATAATAATGGCACATTGAGCTGTGAAAGAAAGTTGTAGTTAAGCCCAAGACATCATTTACAGGATATAAAATGTTCTAGTGTCAAGTAGTGTGTAACACTAGACACTTACCTTGAATGTAATAACCATCACGGAGACCACCAAATTTCTCCTGACCAGCAGTATCCCAAACATTAAATTTAATGGGACCTCTGTTAGTAAAGAACTCAATTGGGTGAACTTCAACACCCAAAGTTGCTGCAAAGGGTAAACACATTACATTGGCATTAGTATGGAACACCAAATTAAGCATATTCACGAAGTTTTGATGAAATAAGAGGGTTGATAAACATCTAGACTGCCAAAAAGCATTCATTAAAGCAATAAACTGGTTAGCAAAATTAAAACAATTTCAGTCATTCCACTGATTAACAGAAGGACTGAAAGTGGACTAGATTATTTTAATGTGAAACAAGTGCACTTTGATACACCTGGTCATAAATTCTACATGTATTGATCACCAAAAAAAGGTGATGAGACTTCAGAAAGACTACTATAAAGGGCAACCAAATTTAAGGCAGCAAAATGTGAAGTTGTTCTCCTTGGTAGAAAGACAATTAAAACTAATGGCACAAATCTAAAGGATGGAGGTAAACAAGTCTTCAAAGTAGTGCAACATGTCAACTATTGATAAAGAAAAAAGATCGATAATTTTATGAAAGTGAGAAGGACCTAGCAGGAAAAAACTGAAGTTAAACATTTATAAAAGTAATTGGTTAAGCCTTAGATAAGTCATTGCATCCAATTCAAAGCACCACACTTGAAGATGTCATTGTCTTAAGATTAAGAGGATTTTAACAGCCCCATTTCCAAGGTCTCCTTCAAGTAGGTTTAGGAGATGAGACTTAAGTGTTTCTTGGAGAAAGTGAGGACTGCAGATGCTGGAGGTCAGAGCTGAGTGTGGTGCTGGAAAAGCACAGCAAGTCAGGCAGTATCTGAGGAGCAGAATTGACATTTCAGGCAAAAGCCCTTCATCAATTAAAAGTGTTTCCAATGGTAGAAGAATCCGTAAACCAGAGATCAAAGATTTAAGGTTATGTTCAAAACAGCTTTTCTAAAAAAAGCAATCAAAAATGCAATCAGACTAGAAAAACAGATGTAGACTCAATATTTGAAAACAGCAAAAGTAATTTAAGAGAAGTTTCATATAGCTGGTGAAGTAAGGGAGAGTGATTTCAATAGCTTTTACAAACAAAAAGACAGCCACATGGAGTAAATCTCCTGCCATCATTTTAACATACCTACATACTTCTTTTCAAACTCGCCAGTCATGTGGCGCTTCACAAAAGTAGTTTTCCCAGTACCACCATCTCCAACAAGTACAAGCTAGAAAAAAAATTACCCAAAGTTACAAGGATGCAAATCCAATCTTCAAATACACATCAAAAAAATTTAAAAAAGCACATGCAAAAGTAATGCCCCAGTGAATAGATGACATGAATTTATACATGCAAGCATCTATGATTCAGTTAAATTTAAGGGGCATAGACTTTGCTAAGTGTTATGTGGGTTAGATGGAGCCCTTCAAGTCTGGTCCACCATTCAATAGGAAATGACTGATATGACATTCCTTATATCCTTTTAGTATGGTAGAGGCAGAAACACTCAACATTCTAGTACTTGCGTGCTCAAGATGCCAAGGCATTCAAGGCTATGGGCTAAGTGCATGGAAAATGGGATTAGAATAGTTGGGTGCTGACCAACACAAACTGGATGTACTCTAACACCTTAGTTCTGTGAATTTAATAGGAGAAAGCATCAGCCTTACATGACTCCAAGCTACAGTGGCCATTATCAATACATGGATCAACTATCCACCATCAAATTAAAAAATGAAAAGTCGGAGCCAATAGTCAATGCTTTCTCACCCAGTAATTACAATCAAGTCACTCTTGCAGCATTTCTAAACATTAACGGCCTTGGAAAACTAAAGTTACCAAAACGTTCATTATTCAGAAAATAAAACAAGGAACTGCAGATGCTAGAGATCCAAAGCAAACAACAAAAAAAAAATCACTGGAGGAATTGAGTCTGGCAGCATCTTGACAGAAAACAAGAGTTAACTGTTTTGTGACATGCGAGTGTGGTGCTGGAAAAGCACAGCAGGTCAGGCAGCATCAGAGGAGCTGGAAAATTTATGCTTTGGGCCGAAGCCCTTCATTCCTGATGAAAGGCTCCAGCCCAAAACATTAATTTTCTTGCTCCTTGGATGTCAGTTTTCCTGCAAGTCTCAACTCTGATCTCCAGCATCTGCAGACTTCATTGTATCTTGTTTTGTGACATGACCTGGTGTAAAGGGGTGAACAAGGGCTACTTTTAGCACAGCCAAGTCATTTCTATTTATTCAATAAACACCCATTATCACTTATCCAGCTTCTCTTCCCTGGCTTACTAGCAAACAATCCTTTTGCTTACTATCATTATCTTCACCTCACCCTCACTTGATTTTGCCCCAATCCTCCCATCAGCATCAATACCACTTTCCTTAAACTGCAGATGCAGCCAGAATTAACATTGAGTTCTGCCAGACTTGCAGAATTAAAAATACCAGTCAGTATTTCAGTTACACTAAAACAGTTGGTCAAATGAGCACTGAATATTCAGGGTTAAAGGTTGCCAAATTTACCAAGCACTTTAAAACTAAAAAATTCAAACTAGTAAGTCATAACAGTACGATTGGGTTGCTGAAGAAAAAATTACATTTGGTTGTGAGCAGGGTTAAAGTCAGCCAGCCATACAAAATCAAAATTTTAAATTAAATTTAAAAAGACTATAAACACAAATGATCTGCTAGTGGAATCATTTACCCACTTAAGTGAGCATGAAAAGACTTGTTGCAGCTTTAACAAACATTCGAGAACAATATACACACCTGATATATCTGGATGTATATTAGAGCCCCGTAACTGATGCCCAAAACCACATATAGAAGCGAACCCACCCACTTAAATGAAAAACTTACCTCCCCAGCAGCCCCTGATTCTGGAACTTTCATGTAATACGTCAGGCCGTGGTAAACTGCGGGTAACTGAAACCACTGACCGAACCCCCAGATGTGGCAGTCACCCTGTACTTACATTATTAACATTTAAAACATTATTTAGTTGCAGAAAGTCTATGTAGTTTTTCTCTTGATCATTACCAAGAATGCTGGAAGTACAATGGCACAAGCCAAAGTAATGCTTACTATAGTACTTCTACTACTACCTACAATGACCAGTGATCTTCACAAGGGAAACCTGAAAATTATTCCACTGACAGCACGTTATATCCCATTTCTATTGCTCTTTACTTACCTCTTTGCTGCAATGTTCATTGTGTCACATAATATCAGCCTTCACCTTCAACATTACACAGAGTCTGCTTATTAAAACATTCCATACAAACCACTCAACATTTTAAATGTGGATCTGGAAAGCTAATTTCAGCACAAACTCTGCTGAGAGATTTACAATCCTCTCATGAGCTGTACTGTACTGACATTCACGACACATGGCAAGTAACATGAAGGCTGTATTAACTGAAGTGTGCCTACAGAAGAGCCAATTCTTCAATCAAAGTATGTCACAGGCACACCATGTACATCTAAACTACAATGCAAGAATCATCTACAGTACTTTCACAGGCAGATGTATTAATGCAAATAGATTAAAGATAGAGAAAGTGTCACAATCATTGCTTGTGATACTGAATCTAAAGACTCCAACCTCATTTAAAAAACAAAATACATGGACGGGCCAACAGACCCAACATTTGAGCATTAAGTGTGCAGTTGTTAAGTGGTCAAGAGTCAAACAATAGTTAATTTCTAAAGAAAGAGAAAAAAAAACCCAAGAACCAATGCACAAGAGGGGCTGTTCCTCTGTTCAAAGTTGCATGCAGGTCTGTAAGTTCAGGTGAAGCATGCAGAGAAGAAACTGGTTTCTGAAAGGGATGCATTTACATTCACTCCAGGACCAAATTCTTACCTTGAATTCAATTTTAGATTCTCCTTGCTCACTCATGGCTTTTTTTTTAAATAAAAACCTTTTAAGAGAAAAAAGGAATTAGCAAGGTGTCAGAAGCACACTGTGCAGACATGGCGCTTTTGTTTTAAAGCGAGGGAAGAGGTGAAAGGATACCTGCCCGCTGAGATAATTTACAAAAACACGGAAAACGGGCAGGAATTCACAATAAAAAAGGGTCGGGACGGGGACGGAGACAGTTTGTTCCCCCCCCCCCCCACGTGAGCGATGGTTAAGGATTTAAAACAAAACGGATAGAAACCAGCGGGAGGCGCCGAGCACGGGGCTCTCAGGCAGCAAGGAGGCCGAACAAAGGGGCTCCGGCCCCCGGGGGAGGGGGAGGGGGAGAGGACGGGGCTCGCGGCCTTGGCGGGGCCTCAGGCGGGAGCTGGGCCCGGGGCAGAGGGGCGCCATGTGCTGGCGCCACCCGGGTGGTAGGCCCCGGGGCCCGGCCACCATCCGCACCCCTCCCTGCCCCCCCCACCCGGGGGATGGGCACATCCTCCCCCACCCCCACCCTCACCCTCACGCTGGCGGGAAGCGGCGGTGATCCCGGGCCGGCCGGCCGGCGGGCGGGAGGGAAGGCCTGAGGCCTGAGGCGAGAGCGGGAAATGGCGCCGCGGCCTCGCGGGCGGGAAAGGCCGGCTCCCGGGGCGGGGGGGGTGGGGGGAGTCTCTGTCCCCCTCTCCGTACCCCCCCCCCCTCCCCTCCCGGCGGGGAGGTCAGGGACACACTCGCCGCACCATCTCGCTCCGGCCGCCCTCCCCATCACAGAGACACACGCGCGCTCTCTCACCTTCCAGAAACTTCTCTCCCTCAAAATGGACGCTCGAGCCTCAAATAGTCTGCTCAGCGCGGCACGTGACCAGCGGGGGACGCGCGTGCCCGCGGCGGGGTGGGACGTGCGCGCCGCCGCTGGCGTGTGGGCGGGAGGGGCGGGGCTCAGGGATGCGGGACGGGCTGAGCCTGCGCAGGCGCCGCCTCCCGTCGGGCGCCTCCGAGTGAGCATGCGCATCGGGAACATGTAACCACAAGGACCCCATGTGACTTGGTCAGAATGTATCATCCCTGCATCCACGTGGTTGTCTGTGTGGCTGGCTGGTTAGCCTGGTTAGCCTGTGAAGCACTTATAACACTGACAGTGCGGGTTCAATTCCCATACACAGTTGAGGTTACTACAATGGACTAACTAAACTTGTGGGTGGCGGGCACAGTGGTTAGCACTGCTGCCTCACAGCGCCAGAGACCCGGGTTCAATTCCCGCCTCAGGGGACTGACTGTGTGGAGTTTGCACATTCTCCCCGTGTCTGCGTGGGTTTGCTCCGCTATCCTCCCACAGTCCAAAGATGTCCACGTCTGGTGAATTGGCCACACTAAATTGCCCATAGTGTTAGGTAAGGAGTAAATGTGGGGGTATGGTTGGGTTGTGCGTCGATGTGGACTTGTTGGGCTGAAGGGCCTGTTTCCACACTGTAATGGAATCTAAAAAAAATCTAAACTTCTTCCCTCACCTGAGGAGTTGGTGACCCTCAGGTTAAATGACAGCCAGCTGAATGCCTTTGTGGTGAAAGGTTAGCCCTCCAGTCTGGTACAACTATGGTAACTTGACGTTGCTCACCATATGGCTGTTTGATGTATTACCATTCCTGTGTTTAATTTATTTTTCATTTCCAACACTACTCTGCATTTTGGATAATGCTGGGCACTCAAGTTCATGAAGTAAATTGAATGAGGAGATAGACAGATTTCAAATTAGTCATGGATTGGAAGGTGGTGAACAGCAGACAGGAAAGTGCTGAGATAGGATCAGCCATGATTCTGTTCAATGGTGGAGCAGATTCAAGGGGCTGAATGGCCTAATCCTCCCAGTCCATAACCTCTAATACTTGGCGCAGCACTTTTACACTCTCATCAGCACCAGCTGGAGCTTCTACCTACAGCACATGGACTGCAGCAGTTCAAGAAGGCAGCTTACACCTCCTACTCAAGCATCAACTAGGGATGGTCAGCAACACAAACACCACCCAACTGAATAAGAAAAAGTCCTGAATAACAGCATGGAATGGTTACAGTGCAGAAAATAGTCATTAGACCCATCACTTCCATGCTAGTTCACTGATACAATAATTCAGATAGGACAGAAACACAGCTTTTCACATTGATACAACTGTCAGCAAGGCACAACTCCACCTTCTTCCTCAGGCATCTCAGGAAATTTGCATGTTCACAAGGATGCTGCCTGAGCCACTGTGATCTCCAAAATTAAAGGCATGCCATCTGAATAGAGTCATAGAGATGTACAGCATGGAAACAGACCCTTCGGTCCAACCCGTCCATGCCGACCAGATATCCCAACCCAATCTAGTCCCACCTGCCAGCACCCGGCCCATATCCCTCCAAACCCTTCCTATTCATGTACCCATCCAAATGCCTTTTAAATGTTGCAATTGTACCAGCCTCCACCTCATCCTCTGGCAGCTCATTCCATACACGTACCACCCTCTGTGCGAAAAAGTTGCCCCATAGGTCTCTTTTATATCTTGCCCCTCTCACCCTAAACCTATGCTCTCTAGTTCTGGACTCACCTAACCCCAGGGAAAAGACCTTGTCTATTTATCCTATCCGTGCCCTTCATAATTTTATAAATCTCTATAATTGTCCTTTATTGTCCAGTACTTCCCAGGAGCCGAAAAACCAATTATTAAAGTTCACTTGAGAATGTAACTTTTAAAAAGTTTTTGCGATTTACATATGAAAGAACTGAAACCAACATGGTCATTCTAAACGATGAGAGACTTAACCACCATCTGGGTCTTTTTCAATATATAATTTCAGTTACATCACACTGTAAACTTTTGCTATAAATTCTGTAGCTTACGATCTTATACTCCACAACCACCTGATTGAGGAGCAGCGCTCCGAAAGGTAGTGCTTCCAAATAAACCTGTTGGACTATAACCTGCTGTTGTGTGATTTTTAACAATATAAATGAGTAGAGAGTACAAATGGACATAAACAGGTATAATATAGTTTCTGTTATGGAGATATGGCTGCAGGATGACCAAAGAGAACATAGAACATTCCAAAGCAGTACAGGCCCTTCGGGCCTCGATGTTGCGCCAACTTGTGGAACCAATCTGAAGCCCATTTAACCTACACTATCCCATTTTCATTGATATGTTTATCCAATGACCATTTAAATGCCCTTAAAGTTGACAAGTCTACAACTGTTGCAGGCAGTGCTTTCCATGCCCTAACTACTTTCCGAGTAAAGAAACCACCTCTGACATCTGTCCTGTATCTATCACCCCTCAATTTAAAGCTCTGTACCCTCATGCTAGCCATCACCATCCAAAGAAAAAGGCTCTCACTGTCTACCCTATCTAACCCTCTGATTATCTTTTATGTTGTGGTTCTGTTCGCCGAGCTGGGAATTTGTGTTGCAGACGTTTCGTCCCCTGTCTAGGTGACATCCTCCGTGCTTGGGAGCCTCCTGTGAAGCACTTCTGTGATCTTTCCTCCGGCATTTGTAGTGGTTTGAATCTGCTGCTTCCGGTTGTCAGTTCCAGCTGTCCGCTGCAGTGGTCGGTATATTTGGTCCAGGTCAATGTGCTTATTGATTGAATCTGTGAATGAGTGCCATGCCTCTAGGAATTCCCTGGCTGTTCTCTGTTTGGCTTGCCCTATAATGGTAGTGTTGTCCCAGTCGAATTCATGTTGCTTGTCATCTGCGTGTGTGGCTACTAAGGATAGCTGGTCGTGTCATTTCGTGGCTGGTTGGTGTTCATGGATGCGGATTGTTAGCTGTCTTCCTGTTTGTCCTATGTAGTGTTTTGTGCAGCCCTTGCATGGGATTTTGTACACTACATTGGTTTTGCTCATGCTGGGTATCAGGTCCTTCGTCCTGGTGAGTTGTTGTCTGAGGGTGGCTGTTGGTTTGTGTGCTGTTATGAGTCCTAGGGGTCGCAGTAGTCTGGCTGTCAGTTCAGAAATGCTCCTGATGTATGGTAGTGTGGCTAGTCCTTTGGGTTGTGGCATGTCCTCGTTCCGTTGTCTTTCCCTTAGGCATCTGTTGATGAAATTGCGCGGGTATCCGTTTTTGGCGAATACATTGTATAGGTGTTCTTCTTCCTCTTTTTGCAGTTCTGGTGTACTGCAGTGTGTTGTGGCCCTTTTGTGTGTGTTGGGGTGGTTGCTTTCGTAGTTTAGGACTTGGTCTGTGTGTGTGGCTTTCCTGTATACCTTTGTGGTGAATTCTCCATTCGGTGGTCTCTGTACCATCACGTCTACAGATTCAATCAATAAGCACATCGACCTGGACCCAATATACCGACCACTGCAGCGGACAGCTGGAACTGACAACCGGAAGCGGCAGATACAAACCACTATAAATGCCGGAGGAAACATCACAGAAGCGCTTCACAGGAGGCTCCCAAGCACTGAGGATGTCGCCTAGACAGGGGACGAAACGTTTGCAACAAAAATTCCCAGCTCGGCGAACAGAACCACAACAACGAGCACCCGAGCTACAAATCTTCACACAAACTATCTTATATGTCTCAATTAAGTCACATCTGAACCTTATTCTCTCTAATGAACACATCCTCAAGTCCCTCAGCCTTTCCTCGTAAGACCTTCCCTCCATACCAGGTAACATCCCAGTAAATCTCCTCTGAACCCTTTCCAAAGCTTCTACATCCTTCCTTTAATGCGGTGACCAGAACTGTACGCAATACTCCACCAGAGGCCGCACCTGAGTTAAGTACAGCTACAACATGACCTCGGGCTTCCAAAACCCAATCCCTCTACCAATAAAAGCTAACACACTGTATGCCTTCTTAACAACTCTATCAACCTGGGTGGCAACTTTCAGGGATCTATGCACATGGGCACAGAGATCTCTCTGCTCATCTACCCCACCAAGAATCTTACCATTAGCCCAGTACTTTGCATTCCGATTACTCCGTCCAAAGTGAATTACCTCTCACTTTTCTGCATTAAACTCCATTTGCCACCCCTCAGCTCAGTTCTGCAGCTTATCTATGTCTCTCTGTAACCTTCAACTTCCTTCAGCACTGTCCACAGCTTCACCCACTTTAGTGTCATCTGTAATGTGTTCTGGCACTATTCCTGTAAACAATGATGACATAAAGATCAAAGCCAAAGACTCTGCAATCTTCTCCCTAGCTTTCCAGAGAATTCTAGGATAAATCCCTTCTAGCCCAGGGGACTTATCTATTTACACACTTTTCAGAATTGCTAACACCTCCTCCTTGCTCACCGCAATCCCATCTAGTCTAGTAGGTCTGTATCTCAGTATTCTCCTCAAAAACATTGTCTTTTTCAAATGTGAATACTGACGAAAAAATATTCATTTAGTGCTTCCCCTATCTCCTCAAACTCCACGCACAACTTCCCAGTACTATCTTTGATTGGCCCTAATTTTTCTCTAGTCATTCTTTTATTCCTGATATAGCATAGAAAGCTTTAGGGGTTTCCTTGATCTTATCTGCCAACGACTTTTCATGTCCTTCCTGGCTCTTCTTAGCTCTCTCTTTAGGTCTTTCCTGGCTAAAGTGTAACTCTGAAGCGCCCTAACTAAGACTTCACGCCTCATCCTAACATTAGCCTTCTCCTTCCTCTACATGGACCAAGACTTGGGGCTGGTCACCCTCTCTCCTCAGGACCCCAATGACACGATCAGAGACATCACAGACCCTGGCACCGACCATGAGTCTCGTTCGTTCCCAACAAACCTATCTGAGCCTCTTACTATTGAGTGCCCAATGATTAACACTCTCCTCCTTTCCCCCCTTCCCTTCTGTGCGACAGGGACAGATCTGTGCCAGAGATCTGCACCCCGCTGCATGCCCCTGGTAAGATGTGCCCTCCAACAGTGTACTTGTTTTTCAGGGGAACAATCACAGGGGATTCCTTCACTGACCGTTTTTCCCCTTCGAACAGTCACGCAGCTTTCTTCATGCCTAGGAGTAACTGCTTCCCTGTAACTCTTATCTATCACAGCCTCTGCCTCCTGAATGATCTGAAGTTCATCCAGCTCCTACATTATCAGGACTGTTTGACAGGCTTGAAAACTCTCATCACTATTGGCTACCCCTTTCTATTTGTTAGCTCCACCTAAATTAATTCTACAGCCTTTTCTTCTGATTGGAATCCCCTCTCACTGATATGCTGATCCTATCCCTTACTAACATAACTACTCCCTCCTTTTCCTTTGTGCCTCTCCTCCGTAGATGTTGAATATCCTTTAAACAGGGAAGGAGGGGCCACTCTGTTTGGAGTTTTCTATAGGCCTCCGAATAGTTCCAGAGATATAGAGGGTAGGATAGAAAAGATCATTCTGGATAGGAGCGAGAGTGATAGGGGATTTTAGCTTTCCAAATATTGACTGGGAATACCATAGTTTGAATATTTTAGATGGGTCAGTTTTTGTCCAATGCATGCAAGAGGGTTTCCTGACACAGTATGTAGACAGGCCAACAAGAGACAATGCCATATTGGATTTGGTACTGGGTAATGAACCCAGCCAGGTTTTAGATTTGGAGGTAGATGAGCATTTTGGTGATAGTGACCACAATTCAGTTATGTTTACTTTCGCGATGGAAACGGATAGGTATATACCCCAGGGCAAGAGTTATAGCTGAGGGGAAGGCAATTAAGACTCGATTCAGCAAGATTTAGAATGCATAGGATGGGGAAGGAAACTGCAGGAGATGGACACACTTAAAATGTGGAGCTGATTCAAGGACCAACTACAGTGAGTCCTTGATAAGTATGTACCTGTCAGACAGGGAGGAAGTGGTTGAGCGCAGGGGCAAGGTGGTAAAAGAGGGGGAGGTGTGGCCTTGTTAGTCAAGGACAGTATAATGGTGTCTGAAAGAACTTTTGATGAGGCCTCATATACTGAGGTAGTGTGGGCTGAGGTTAGAAACAGGAGAGGAGAGGTCACACTGTTTGGAGATTTTTATAGGCCTATGCAAAGTTCCAGGGAGATGGAGGAGAGGATCGGCAAAATGATTCTGGGTAGGAGTGAAAGGAACAGGGTGGTCATTATGGGGGTCTTTAACTTCCCCAACATTAACTGGAAATGCTATAACTCTAGTACGTCGAATGGATCAGTTTTTGTCCAATGTGTACAGGAGGGTTTCCTGACACAGTATGTCAAAGGGCTGACAGGAGGGGAGGCCACATTGTATCTGGTGCTTGGTAATGAACCAGGGCAGGTATTTGCTTTAGTAGTAGGTGAGCACTTTGGAGAGAGTGACCATAATTCGGTTATGTTTAGTTTAGCGATGGAAAGGGATAGGTACATGCCACAGGTCAGGAGTTATCGATGGGGCAAGGGCAATTATAATGCGATTAGGCAAGAATTAGGATGCATAGAATGGGGTAGCAAAATGCAGGGGATGGGGACAATTGAAATGTGGAGCTGGTTTAAGGAACAGATATTGCATGTCTTTGATAGGTATGTCCCTGTCAGGCAGGGAGGGAGCAATAAGGTAAGGGAACCATGGTTTACTACAGAAATTGCATCTCTAGTTAACTGGAAGAAGGAGGCTCGTGACGGTGAGACAAGATGGTTCAGATGAGGCGATAGGGAGTTACAGATTAACTAGGAAGGATTTAAAGAGAGAGTTAAGAAGAGCAGGAGGGGACAGGAGCAGTATTTAGTGAATAGAATAAAGCTTTCTATAGGTATGTGAGGCATAAAAGGATGATTAGGGTAGGAATAGGGCCTGTCAAAGACAGAAGTGGGAAGCTGTGTGTGGACCATGTAGAGATCAGACACATGCTAAACGAATGTTTCTCATCTGTTTTCACTCAAGAAAAGGTGAATATCGTAGCGGAGAACACTGAGATATGGGATATTAGACTTGGAAGGATTGAAATTAGTAAGGAGGAGGTGTTATCAATTCGAGAAGGAGTGAAAGTAGACAAGTTCCCTGGGCCAGTTGGGATTTAGGTTGAAACTTTATTGCTGGAACAGCACAGCAGGTCAGGCAGCATCCAGGGAACAGGAGATTCGACGTTTCGGGCACGAAGGATTCCTGAAGAAGGGCCTGTGCCCGAAACGTCGAATCTCCTGCTCCCTGGATGCTGCCTGACCTGCTGTGCTGTTCCAGCAATAAAGTTTCAACTTTGATCTCCAGCATCTGCAGACCTCACTTTCTCCCAGTTGGGATTTATCCAAGGATTCTCTGGGAAGCTGGGAGGAGATGGCGGAGCCTTTGGCCTTGATCTCTGAGTCATTATTGTCTCCAGATTTAATACCAGAGGACTGGAGGATTGCAAATGTTGTGTCCTTGTTCAAGAAGGTCAGTAGAGATCACCCAGGTAATTATAGACCAGTGAGCCTTACTTCTGTTGTAGGAAAGGTTTTGGAAAGGATTATAAGAGATCGGATTTATAATCATCTAGCAAGCATCTAGATAGTCAATATGGTTTCGTCAAGGGCAGGTCGTGTCTCACAAACCTCATTGAGTTTTTAGAGAAGGTGACCAAGCATGTAGATGAGGGTAGGGCAGTTGACGTGGTATACATGGACTTCAGTAAAGCCTTTGACAATGTTCCACATGGTAGGCTGTTGGAGAAAATACAGAGGCATGGGATAGAGGGTGATTCAGCAGTTTGGGTTAGAAACTGGCTTTCTGAAAGAAGACAGCGAGTGGTGGTTTATGGAAAATATTCAGCCTGCAGTCCGGTTACTAGTGATCTGCCACAAGGATCTGTTTTGGGACCATTGCTGTTTGTCATTTTTATAAATGACTTGGACCCAAGCATAGGTGAATGGGTTGTTATGTTTGCAGATGACACTAAAGTCGGTGGAGTACTGGACAGTGTGGAAGAATGTTACAGGTTGTGGGGGAATTGGATAAACTGCAGAATTGGGCTGAGAGGTGGCAAATGGAGTTCAATGCAGCTAAATGTGAGGTGATGCACTTTGGGAAGAATAACAGGAAGGCAGAGTACTGGGTCAACGGAAAGATTCTTGGTAGTGTGGATGTGCAGAGGGATCTTGGTGTCCATGTGCATAGATCCCTGAACGTTGACCCCCAGGTTGATAGTGCTGTTAAGAAGGCATACGGTGTGTTAGATTTTATTGGTAGAGGGATTGAGTTCCGGAACCGCAATATCATGCTGCAACTGTACAAAACGCTGGTGCGGCCACACTTGGAATATTGTGTACAGTTCTGGTCGCCCCATTACAGGAAGGATGTGGAAGCATTGGAAAAGGTGCAGAGGAGATTTACCAGGATGTTGCCTGGTCTGGAGGGAAGGTCTTATGAGGAAAGGCTGAGAGACTTGGGTCTGTTCTCATTGGCAAGAAGGCTAAGAGGGGATTTGATAGAGACATACAAGATGATCAGAGGATTAGATAGGGTAGACAGTGAGAGTCATTTTCCTAGGATGATGACGCCAGCGTGTACGAGGGGGCATAACTACAAATTGAGGGGTGATAGATTTAAGACAGATGTCAGAGGCAGGTTCTTTACTCAGAGAGTGGTAAGGGTGTGGAATGCCCTACCTGCTAATGTAATTAACTCAGCCACATTAGGGAGATTTAAACAATCCTTAGATAAGCACATGGATGATGATGTGATAGTGTGGGGGGATGGACTTAGATTAGTTCACAGGTTGGCGCAACATCGAGGGCCGAAGGGCCTGTTCTGCGCTGTATTGTTCTATGTTCTATGTTCTATGTTCTATGTGATATTCTTGTCAGAATTGGGAGTTTAGGGTGAGTTTACGGGTTATTGAGGATTATATCTGCAATAAATGCCTTTGGTTGAGAATCCTATCAGATCGAATGAATTGGTTGAAGAGACGGTTAGATGCAATGAGGAATTTACAAGAGCAAGGGGTTGTGATAAATGGCAGTTATAGGAAGTGGGGAAGTCTCAGATACAGTCACGTAGATGGATTAACTCCAGGAAAGGTAAGAGAGGTAGGCAGTCAGTGCAAGAGTTTTCTGTGGCTTTCCCCATTTCAAACAAGTATGCTGTTTGGAAAATCTAGGGGGTGATGGATTCTCAGGGGAACGTAGCACGAACAGCCAAGTTTCTGGTATTGAGACTGGCTCTAATGCAACGAGGGGTACGTCGGGTTCCAAACAATCGATTGTCTTAGGGACTCCCGAGTCCGAGGTACAAACAGCAAAAAAGCAGAATGGTGTGTTTCCCTGGTGCCAGGATCAAGGATGTCTCAGAGAGGGTGCAGAATGTTCTCAAGGGGGAGAGGGGCCAGCAGGAGGTCATTGTCCACATTGGAACCAATGACATAGGAAGGGAAAAGGCTGAGACTCTGAAGGGAGATTACAGAGAGTTAGGCAGAAATTTAAAAAGGAGGTCCTTGAGAGTAGTAATATCTGGATTACTCCCAGTGCTACGAGCTAGTGAGGGCAGGAATAGGAGGATAGAGCAGATGAATGCATGGCTGAGGAGCTGGTGTGTGGGAGAAAGATTCACATTTTTGGATCGTTGGAATCTCTTCTGGGGTAGAAGTGACCTGTACAAGAAGGACGGATTGCACCTAAATTGGAAGGGGACTAATATACTGGCAGGGAAATTTGCTAGAACTGCTTGGGAGGATTTAAACTAGTAAGGTGGAGTGTGGGACCCAGGGAGATAGTGAGGAAAGAGATCAATCCGAGACGGGTACAGTTGGCAACAGAAGCGAGTGAAACAGTCAGGTCAGGCAGGGACAAGGTAGGACTAATTAATTAAACTGCATTTATTTCAATGCAAGGGGCCTAACAGGGAAGGCAGATGAACTCAGGGCATGGTTAGGAACATGGGACTGGGATATCATAGCAATTACGGAAACATGGCTCAGGGATGGGCAGGACTGGCAGCTTAATGTCCCAGGATACAAATGCTACAGGAAGGATAGAAAGGGAGGCAAGAGAGGAGGGGGAGTGGCATTTTTGATAAGGGATAGCATTACAGCTGTGCTGAGAGAGGATATTCCCAGAAATACATCCAGGGAAGTTATTTGGGTGGAACTGAGAAATAAGAAAGGGATGATCACCTCATTGGGATTGTATTATATACCCCCCAATAGTCAGAGTGAAATTGAGAAAAAACTTGTAAGGAGATCTCAGCTATCTGTAAGAATAATAGGGTAGTTATGGTAGGGGATTTTAACTTTCCAAACATTGACTGGGACTGCCATAGTGTTAAGGGTTAGATAGAGAGGAATTTATTAAGTGTGTACAAGAACATTTTCTGATTCAGTATGTGGATGTACCTACTAGAGAAGTTGCAAAACTTGACCTACTCTTGGGAAATAAGGCAGGGCAGGTGACTGAGGTGTCAGTGGGGGAGCACTTTGGGGCCAGCGACCATAATTCTATTAGTTTTAAAATAATGATGGGAAAGGATAGACCAGATCTAAAAGTTGAAGTTCTAAATTGGAGAAAGGCCAATTTTGACGGTATTAAGCAAGAACTTTCAAAAACTGATTGGGGTAGATGTTCGCAGGTAAAGGGATGGCTGGAAAATGGGAAGCCTTCAGAAATGAGAATCCAGAGAAAGTATATTCCTGTTAGGATGAAAGGAAAGGCTGGTAGGTATAGGGAATGCTGGATGTCTAAAGAAATTGAGGGTTTGGTTCAGAAAAAGAAGGAAGCATATGTCAGTTATAGACAAGATAGAACATAGAACATTACAGCGCAGTACAGGCCCTTCAGCCCTCGATGTTGCGCCGACCTGTCATACCAATCTGAAGCCCATCCCACCTACACTATTCCATGTACGTCCATATGCTTGTCCAATGACGACTTAAATGTACTTAAAGTTGGCGAATCTACTACCGTTGCAGGCAAAGCATTCCATACCCTTACTACTCTCTGAGTAAAGAAACTACCTCTGACATCTGTCCTATATCTATCACCCCTCAATTTAAAGCTATGCCCCGTCGTGCTCACCGTCACCATACTTGGAAAAAGGCTCTCCCTGTCCACCCTATCTAACCCTCTGATTATCTTATATGTCTCTATTAAGTCTCCTCTCAACCTTTTTCTCTCCAACGAAAACAGCCTCAAGTCCCTCAGCCTTTCCTCGTAAGACCTTCCCTCCATACCAGGCAACATCCTAGTAAATCTCCTCTGCACCCTTTCCAAAGCTTCCACATCCTTCCTATAATGCGGTGACCAGAACTGTACGCAATATTCCAAGTGCGGCCGTAGCAGAGTTTTGTACAGCTGTAGCATAACCTCATGGTTCTGGAACTCGATCCCTCTATTAATAAAAGCTAAAACACTGTATGCCTTCTTAACAACCCTGTCAACCTGGGTGGCAACTTTCAGGGATCTGTGTACCTGGACACCGAGATCTCTCTACTCATCTACACTACCAAGAATCTTACCATTAGCCCAGTACTTTGCATTCCGGTTACTCCGACCAAAGTGAATTACCTCACACTTGTCCGCATTAAACTCCATTTGCCACCTCTCAGCCCAGCTCTGCAGCTTATCCATGTCTCTCTGTAACCTACAACATCCTTTGTCACTATCCACAACTCCACCAACCTTAGTGTCTTCTGCAAATTTACTAACCCACCCTTCTACGCCCTCATCCAGGTCGTTTATAAAAATGATGAACAGCAGTGGACCCAACACCGACCCTTGCGGTACACCACTGGTAACTGGACTCCAGGATGAACATTTCCCATCAACCACCACCCTCTGTCTTCTTTCAGCAAGCCAATTACTGATCCAAACTGCTATATCTCCCACAATCCCATTCCTCTGCATTTTGTACAATAGCCTACTGTGGGGAACCTTATCGAACACCTTGCTGAAATCCATATACACCACATCAACCGGTTTACTCTCATCTACCTGTTTGGTCACCTTCTCAAAGAACTCAATAAGGTTTGTGAGTCACGACCTAGCCTTCACAAAACCGTGCTGACTATCCCTAATCAAATTATTCTTTTCTAGATGATTGTAAATCCTATCTCTTATAACCTTTTCCAACACTTCACCAACAACTGAAGTAAGGCTCACTGGTCTATAATTACCAGGATTGTCTCTACTCCCCTTCTTGAACAGGGGAACCACATTTGCTATCCTCCAGTCTTCTGGCACTATTCCTGTAGACAACGAGATTTAAAGATCAATGCCAAAGGCTCAGCAATCTCCTCCCTGGCTTCCCAGAGGATCCTAGGATAAATGCCATCCGGCCCAGGGGACTTATCTATTTTCACACTCTGCAGGATTTCTAATACCTCTTCCTTGTGAACCTCAATCCCACCTCGTCTAGTAGGCTGTATCTCAGTATTCTCCTCAACAACATTGTCGATTTCTAGAGTGAATACTGTCGAAAAATATTCATTTCATGCTTCCCCTATCTCCTCTGACTCCACACACAACTTCCCACTACTATCCTTGATTGGCCCTAATCTTACTCTCGTCATTCTTTTATTCCTTAAATACCTACAAAAACCTTAGGTCTTACCCTGATTCTATCCATCAACAACTTCTCATATCTCCTCCTGGCTCTTCTGAGTTCTCTTTTTAGGTCTTTCCTGGCGACCTGGTAACCCTCAAATACCCTAACTGAGCCTTCACATCTCATCCTAACATAAGCCTTCTTCTTCCTCTTGACCAGCAATTCCACTTCCTTCGTAAACCACGGCTCTCGCGCTCTACAGCTTCTTCCCTGCCTGACCGTTACATACTTATCTAGGACACACAGTAGCTTTTCCTTGAATAAGCTCCACATTTCTAATATGCCCATCCCCTGCAGTTTCCTTCCCCATCCTATGCTTCCTAAATCTTGCCTAATTGCATTGTAATTGCCTTTCCCCCAGGTGTAACTCTTGCCCAGTGGTATACACCTATCCCTTCCTATCGCTAAAGTAAATATAACAGAATTGTGATCGCTATCACCAAAGTGCTCACCTACTTCCAAGTCTAACACCTGGCCGGGCTCATTACCCAGTACCAAATCTAATGTGGCTTCGCCCCTTGTTGGCCTGTCTACATACTGTGTCAGGAAGCCCTCCTGCACACACTGGACAAAAACTGACCCATCTATAATAGTCATACTATAGTCAATATTTGGAAAGTTGAAGTCCCCCATGACAACTACCCTGTCTCTCTCTCACTCCTATCGAGAATCATCTTTGCTATCCTCTCCTCTACATCTCTAGAACTATTTGGAGGCCTATAGAAAACTCCCAACAGGGTGACCTCTCCTTTCCAGTTTCTAACCTCAGCCCATACAACCTCAGTTGATGAGTCCCCAAACATCCTTTCTGCAACTGTAATACTGTCCTTGACCAACAATGCCACACCTCCCCCTCTTTTACCATCTTCTCTGTTCTTACTAAAACATCTAAATCCTGGAACCTGCAACAACCATTCCTGTCCCTGCTCTATCCATGTCTCCAAAATGGCTACAACATTGAAGTCCCAGGTACCAACCCATGCTGCAAGTTCACCCACCTTATTCCGGATGCTCCTGGCGTTGAAGTAGACACACTTCAAACCAACTTCCTGCTTGCCGGTGCCATCTTGCGTCCCTGAAACTTGATTTCGGACCTCCCGACTCTCAACCTTTTCTATACTCGAACTACAATTTTGGTTCCCATCCCCCTGCTGGATTAATTTAAACCCACCCCAATAGCCTTAGTGAATTTCCCCCCCCCCCAGGATATTGGTACCCCTCTGGTAGATATTGCTTTATTACAGGAGACACACTTGGATGACAAGAAGCATCTGAAATTACAGCAGAATGGCTTTGATCGGGTTTATTTTTCATCTTTTAATACCAGAAATAGGGGAGTGGCTGTATTTTTAGGAGGAATCTCCCATTTAATTTACTAGAGTGTGTTAAAGACACACACAGGAGGTTTATAATTCTCAAAGCCCTGATAAATGGGAAGAATATAGTGTTTTAAATATTTATTGCCCTCTAGCTGATCCCCTCAAATTTCAAGTAGATGCATTCTCTAAACTGATCAGTCTTGAGTCCCGGCATATCATTATAGGGAGAGATTTTAACTGTCTCATGGATCCGACAGTAGACAGGTTGCCCAAAGGTCCCTCAATACCCTCTGTACAAACTAAACAGTTAGTGGGTCTGTGTGGGGAGTTAGGGTAGGTGGACGTCTGGTGGCATTTCCACCCTACAGGCAGGGATTTCATGTTTTTCCCCAATCTGCACAGATGTCACACCGGATTCGTTTTTTTTCTGACCCCTGTGGTAACCCTGGATTTGGTGGCAACTTGTACGATTGGTAATATTACCATTTCTGATCAAGCTCCAGTGTACCTGTTGGTTAAGATTAAGGACATTATAGCGGGTTCGATGCACTGGCGAATGGATCCCTTTATCCTTAAGGATAATAAGTTTGTGGAGTACTTCTCTATGGAATTTCGGGCATTCCTAGACATTAACTCAGGCTTGGCTGGGAGCCCATCTGTCCTTTGGGAAACTGGCAAAGCCTATGCCGAGGATGAGTTATTTCCTACTCTGCCAGTAGGAAGCGGCTGAAGGGTGAGCAGCAACATGTCCTCGAAGCACGGTTGACAGGCCCTCATTGGTTGAACTACAGAGGGTTACGGCACTGAGGTCTGCATTGAATTCCATGGTCACACAGACGGCAAAGAAGGAGCTGGCATTTGCAAAGCACAGGTTATATGAACATGGTGACAAGCCAGGCAAATACTTAGCATACCTTGCCAGGAAAAAGAGTGCCCCTCAAGCCATTACAGTGGTTAGGGAAGGGTCTGGAAACCTACCATGTGATTCCAAAAAATTAATGTGGTGTTGCAGAGATTTTACTCTGAATTATACCAAGCTGTGGGTGGTGAGGAAGAATAGCCAAGATGGAGTCCTTTTTTAAGGATCTGGAGCTGCCGGGCGTGACCCCCAAACCAAAGTCTTTTCTCAATGCCCCCTTATCAGAGCAAGAGGTACAGGAGGCTGGGAAGCAGTTTCAGAGTGGAAAGTTGCCAGGTCCTGATGGACTTCCCAGCGAATTCTCTAAGGAATTTATAAACATATTGTCAGGCCCGATGTTCAACATGTTCAATGCCTCGTACAGTCATGATCATCTCCTGCCATCTCTAAGAGATGCCAATATTTCACTTATCCTTAAAAAAGGGAAGGTCCCGGAGGACTATGCTTCATACAGGCTCATTTCACTTTTAAATACTAACTTTAAAATCCTCTCTAAGACTCTTGTGTTAAGGCTGGAGACTGTGTTACCTTCTATTGTTAAAGAGGACCAGATGGGCTTCATAAAGGGCCGCAGATCCTCCAATAACGTTAGGAGGCTGCTTAATGTAATTCAAGCGTGTCAATAACAGCCAATACAGGGATTCATGATTTCTCCAGATGCAGGGAAGGCATTTGACCGAGTTGAGAGGCCTCTGGAGGGGTTTGGTTTGGGTGAAGTCGTTATAAGATGAGTAAAGTTTCTCTACAGTGACCCTCTCGCTGCGGTCATCGCCAATGGGGTACGATCAAACAATTGTAATATTTTTAGGGGCAGCCGGCAGGGCTGTCCCCTTTCACCATTGTTTCTTACGTTGGTGACTGGACCATTGGTGGAGGCCATTCATGGGGATTCTAGTATACCAGCTCCAGAAGTGGGGTCAAACTTTACATAAGGTTTTGTTGTATGCGGACGATGTTCTAATTTCTTTGTCAAATCCAGCAGTTTCGTTACCTCGCCTGATACAATACCTCTTGGTGTTTGGCACCTTTTTCAGGGTACAAGATTAATTTTGCAATATCAGAGGCTATGCCTATGGATAGTCTTACGAAGGTGCTAGGTCTTGAGGGCAAATCTTGACTCCTGTTTAAGTGGTCACGGGGGGGCTATATGTATTCGGGCATATTCATTACTCCAGATCGTGATTGGTTGTTTAAAGCTAATTTTGTTCAATTATTAAACAAAATCAAACAAGACCTTCAACGATGGGAGGTGCTACTGGCCTCACGGTTAGGTCGGAAAGCGCCTATTAAGATGAATATTCTCCTCCCTTGGTTGTACCTTATACAGATCCTCCCCCTGATTTTCAATAAGCAAACACTCAGGAGGCTGAACAGCTGGTTCAGCTCCTTTATTTGACATTGTAAGTGGTCCCTTATTAAATTAGCTAAACTGCAATTGCCTCACAGATTGGGAAGAGTGGATCTCCTGGATATTAAAAATTATCAACTAAGCTCGCTTTTATCTTACACAAGTGATTGGGCCTGTGGTTCGATATCGAAACCTCCCAGGCAGGGTGACCCCTTACTAGATTGTTGTTTTTGGACAAAATGAGGACAGTTAGGGAATATTACCATAACCCAATAGTTTTCAATACTGTTAAAGTATGGGGGGCAATTCGACAGAGGGAAGGCAATATCTTTTTTTACACATTTTGCTAGATTTTCAACCAGGGATGATAGATTCAGGATTCAAACATTGGGCAGCTGGGGTTTGTCTTGCCTGGGCAGTTTATTTGAGGGAGACACAATGATGTCCTTTGATCAGTTGGCACAGAAATACAAGCTATCTAACAGGGACCTCTTTTTTTTTTCAACTTAGGGATCTTATTAAAAAAAAACTACACTTTTGACTGATCCCTACAAATCCAAGAGAGGAGGGTGTTCAGTGCTAAGAGTACACTTTCTGTCTGCACTTTATATCATCAGTTGGGCAGTGCCTCTTCAGGTGAGTTTGATCGACTCTGCAGGGTGTGAGAGAGAGAGAGAGAGAGAGTTAGGTGTTGAAGTCTCCTCAGAGGGATGGGAGGATATTTGGGAAAACACAAGAAAGACATCAATTTGCAATAGGACCCATGCTTTACAGTTGAAGATTCTCCACAGGGTCCACTTGGCTCCGAATTGTTTGCCAAAATTTAAACCAGGAGTATCTTCAACATGTCCCAAGTATAAGGTTAGTGTGGACACTCATACCCATTGTCTGTGGTCCTGTGGGAGGCTTCAAACATACTGGAGCAGTATGGCTGGTGCAATGGAGGGGATTTTGGCTGTGAGGTTGGAAAAGGACCTGATATCTCTTCTTCTGGGCCTGCCCAGTGTCTTCCCTGCAAATGCACATAAGAAAAAACTTTTCAATATCCTCACTTTCTGCGCAAGAAAGAATATCTTGCAAGGTTGGGTATCTGAAAAACCCCGGGTCTGTCGGGTTGGCAAAACTGTGTTATGGAGCATGGTCCCTTGGGTTTTCTCACAAATACGATATGCCATAAAACTGAGAATTTCTATAAGTCATGGCAGGCCTTTTTGGAATACCTGGACACAGATTTATCTGCCACACTAACAACGGCTTTTATATAGCCGTAACAACTGTGCTTTGTGAGGCCAATATCCAGAGACGGGGAACTGCGAACGTATGAATAGGTAAAAGTTAATGGTCTCTATATTTGAGAGTGAGTGTTTTGTTTGGCTGCGCTGTATTATTATTTATTAGTTTGGTGTTAGTTATTATTTATTTAGTTCAGTAGTTGGTGTTTGTATTATGTTTATTTTTATATACATATTTATGCATTTGTACATGAGGGCGGATCGGGTTTCTTACATTTATCTTTGGTGTTCTTTCTTGGTATTGTTTTGAATTATTTTGTTTTGTATTTGTTGTAATATTTAAAAATCTATTTTTCAATAAAAATATATTTTAAAAAAGATAGTGGTAGTAATCTTCCAGATTTCCTTAGATTTGGGAAAATTCTCAGAGGATGGAAAACTGCCGTGTAAAACCTTTTATAATAAAAGGGAAGGAGACAATGAACATATGAGAAACATCGGCCTGTGTTTGGGAAAGCAACATGAACAAAGAGTAAACAGAGATCAGTGCTGGGGCCTCAATTATTTACAATATATATTAATGGCTTGGATGAGGAAAGGGAATGTACTGTAGCAAAGTTTGCTCATGACACAAAAATAGGTGGGAAAGCAACTGGCAAAGAGGCTGCAGAACACAGCAGGAGGCTATTCAGCCCCTCGAATCTGTTCCACTAATTCAATGAGACCATGGCTGATCTGTGGTCCTAGACCATATCATAGAATCTCTACAATGTAGAAACAGGCCATTCAACCCAACAGATCCACACTGACCTTCCAAAGAGCATTGCATCCAGACTCACTCCCCATCCCTATAATGCTGCATTTCCAGTGGCTAATCCACCTAACCCTACACATCCCTGGACACTACGGGCAATTCAGCATGGCCCATCCACCCTAACCTGCACAACTTTGGACTGTGGAAGGAAACCGGAGATAATGTGCAAAGACAGTCACTTGAGATTGGAATTGAACCTGGGTCCCCAGCGCTGTGAGGCAGCAGTGCTAACCACTGAGCTACAGTGCCACCCCAGCTCACAGCCATGGGCCCAAAGCCCTTAATACCTTAACAAAGATGTATCTATTTCAGATTTAAAACTAACAACTGATGCAACATCCACTGCAGTTTGTGGAAGAGAGTTCCAAACCTCTCCCACCCTCTGTGTGTATAAGTGCTACCTAACATCTCTCCTGAACCCTCTGGCCCTCATTCCCTCATTCCTAGCTCTAGAATCTCCAACTAGTGGAAACAGTTTATGCTAATCTACCCTGTCTTTTCCTGTTAATATCTTGAAGACTTTGATCAGATCACACTTTAACCTTCTAAATTCTAAAAACAAAACAACCTAATTTGTACAATCACTCTTCATAACTTAAGCCCTGAAGTCCAGGATATAGACAAGCTAAGCAAGTGGCTTGGAAGATGTAATATAATGAGGGAAGATGTGAGGTTATGCACTTTGGCAGAAAGAATAGAGGAGCTGAAGATTATTTAATAAAAGTAAAACTGCAGGAAGCTACAGAATGGAAGGATTTGGGATTCCTCACCAATGAATCACAAATAATCTAGTGTCCAAGTACAGCAGGTAATAAAGGGGGAAAATGGGATGTTGGCCTTTGCTTCAAAGGCAATGAAGTCGACAGGGCACTAGTCAGACCCCAGCGGGGATATTGTGAACGGGGTTTGGAGACAGTACAGAGAAGGTCCACTCGGCTGATCCCAGGGATGGAGGGACTGTCTCTGAGGAAAGGTTCATTCGGTTGGGCCTGTACTCATTGGAGTTTGGAAGAATTAGAGGTGACCTTATTGAAACATATAAGATTCTTAGGAGGTTTGACAGGGCGGATGCTGAGATTCATTCGCATTGTGGAAGGGTCTAGCACCAGAGGACATCATCTTAGTGTAAGGAGTTGCATATTAAAGACAGAGATGAGGAGGAATTTCTTCCCTCAGAGAGGAATGAACTGTGGAATGTTTTATCACAGACAGCTATCATAGGCTAGGTCTTTGAGTATATTTAAGGCTGACGTAGACAGGTTTTTAATCATAGAATCATACGGCTCAGAACCAGACCCTTCGGCCCAACTAAACCAGGTTTCCTAAACTGAACTGGCCAGATTTACCTATGTTTGACTCATATCCCTCCAAACCCTTCCTATTCATATATCCACCCAGATGCCTTTTAAATGTTGCCATTGTACCAGCCTCCACCACTTCCTCTGGCAGCTCATTCCGTACCACCCTCTGTGTGTAAAAGTTGCCCCTTAGGTCCCTTTTAAATCTTTCCCCTCTCACCCTAAACCTATGTCCTCTAGTTTTGGACTCCCCTACCAGAGGGAAAACAGTTTTGCTGTTCACCTTATCCGTACTCCTCATTAGTTTATAAACCTCCCTAAGGTCACTCCTCAGCCTCTTATGCTCCAGGGAAAATAGCCCCAGCCTATCCTTATAACTCAAACCCTCCAGTCTCAGGAACATCCTTGTAAATCTTTTTTTGGATCTTTACTAGTTTTATAATATCCTCATAACAGCAGGGCAACCAGAATTGTACACAGTACTGTAATTTGGCCTTGCCAATGTCTTATACAGCTGTAACATAACGTCCCAACTCCTGCACTCAGCATGCCAAATGCCTTCTTCACCATCCTGAATGGGAGGAAGTGAGGACTGCAGATGCTGGAGAGTCAGGGTCAAAACGTGTAGCATTGGAAAAGCACAGGCCGGTCAGGCAGCATCTGAGGAACAGGAGAATAGACGTTTCTGATAAAAGTTCTTCATCAACCCTCCTGCTCCTCAGATGCTGTCTGACCGGCTGTGCTTTCCCAGTGAGACACTTTTTGACTCTGTACTCATTACAGGTTCTGAGTTGCTCTGGAGAAAATTAACCTGCTGCAGTCCATTGTCCTGGACGCAATAACTGGACAAGTAATATTGGATTTAGTAACGATTTTAATTTGTGGCTTAATTAGTAATCTTAATTGAGCATGAAACAATTTCAAATAATGATCATAACATCAACAATTCATTGTAGTGTTTAAGAGTGAAGGACATGACTCAGCTGCGAGGTCAGGCTGACATTAATAAAATGAGATAAGACAGAGATTGTCCACAGTAAACTGAGAAATCTGCTAAAGGGTAAAACAACTGAGAATCAACGGAAGATATTTAAAGAAACATTTAATACAATATAGAGCCAGTTTTTCCCCATGAGAGAGAAACTCTACAGAAAAAACAGCCAACATCAGACAACTACAGAGACAGTATAAAACTAAAAGGGCTTTCAAAAATGCAAAAAAAGCTAGCACAGATCCTGATGAATGTCAAAGGTACAAACACTAGCAAGGGGTCACCAAGCAGCTGGTGAAAGGAGGACTGCCCAAGCGTATTGAAACCAACGAGAATATATGTTATGGTTACAGAAAGGAAAGTCGGATGGTCAGGGGGCGATGTTGGCTGAAAAGGGGGAACTGTCACTAATTCTGGGGAAAAGCAGACATGTCGAATAATTACTTTCCATCAGACTTTAGAAAAGGAGAACAGTTTGGCACAAATGCCAAGAATGTTAACAGGGGCTGAGTAAAGTTAACAGGGACTGAGTAATGTTAACAGGGGCTGAGTAATGTTAACAGGGGCTGAGTAATGTTAACAGGGACTGAGTAAAGTTAACAGAGGCTGAGTAATATTAACAGGGACTGAGTAAAGTTAACAGGGACTGAGTAAAGTTACAGGGACTGAGTAATGTTAACAGGGACTGAGTAAAGTTAACAGGGACTGAGTAATGTTAACAGGGGCTGAGTAAAGTTAACAGGGGCTGAGTAATGTTAACAGGGACTGAGTAAAGTTAACAGGGACTGAGTAATATTAACAGGGACTGAGTAAAGTTAACAGGGACTGAGTAAAGTTACAGGGACTGAGTAATGTTAACAGGGACTGAGTAATGTTAACAGGGGCTGAGTAAAGTTAACAGGGGCTGAGTAATGTTAACAGGGACTGAGTAAAGTTAACAGGGGCTGAGTAAAGTTAACAGGGACTGAGTAATGTTAACAGGGGCTGAGTAAAGTTAACAGGGGCTGAGTAATGTTAACAGGGACTGAGTAAAGTTAACAGGGACTGAGTAAAGTTAACAGAGGCTGAGTAATATTAACAGGGACTGAGTAAAGTTAACAGGGACTGAGTAAAGTTACAGGGACTGAGTAATGTTAACAGGGACTGAGTAATGTTAACAGGGGCTGAGTAAAGTTAACAGGGGCTGAGTAATGTTAACAGGGACTGAGTAAAGTTAACAGGGGCTGAGTAAAGTTAACAGGGACTCAGTAAAGTTAACAGGGGCTGAGTAATGTTAACAGGGACTGAGTAAAGTTAACAGAGACTGAGTAATGTTAACAGGGGCTGAGTAAAGTTAACAGGGACTGAGTAATGTTAACAGGGGCTGAGTAATGTTAACAGGGACTGAGTAATGTTAACAGGGGCTGAGTAATGTTAACAGGATTTGAGTAATGTTAACAGGGAGTGAGTAAAGTTAACAGGGGCTGAGTAATGTTAACAGGGGCTGAGTAAAGTTAACAGAGACTGAGTAATGTTAACAGGGGCTGAGTAATGTTAACAGGGACTGAGTAAAGTTAACAGGGGCTGAGTAATGTTAACAGGGACTGAGTAAAGTTAACAGAGACTGAGTAATGTTAACAGGGGCTGAGTAATGTTAACAGGGACTGAGTAATGTTAACAGGGGCTGAGTAAAGTTAAGAGGGACTGAGTAATGTTAACAGGGACTGAGTAAAGTTAACAGGGGCTGAGTAATGTTAACAGGGGCTGAGTAATGTTAACAGGGGCTGAGTAAAGTTAAGAGGGACTGAGTAATGTTAACAGGGGCTGAGTAAAGTTAAGAGGGACTGAGTAATGTTAACAGGGACTGAGTAAAGTTAACAGGGGCTGAGTAATGTTAACAGGTGCTGAGTAATGTTAACAGGGACTGAGTAATGTTAACAGAGGCTGAGTAATGTTAACAGGGACTGAGTAAAGTTAACAGGGGCTGAGTAATGTTAACAGGGACTGAGTAAAGTTAACAAGGACTGAGTAATGTTAACAGGGACTGAGTAAAGTTAACAGGGGCTGAGTAATGTTAACAGGTGCTGAGTAATGTTAACAGGGACTGAGTAAAGTTAACAGGGACTGAGTAATGTTAACAGAGGCTGAGTAATGTTAACAGGGACTGAGTAAAGTTAACAGGGGCTGAGTAATGTTAACAGGGGCTGAGTAAAGTTAACAGGGACTGAGTAATGTTAACAGGGGCTGAGTAATGTTAACAGGGACTGAGTAAAGTTAACAGGGACCGAGTAAAGTTAACAGGGGCTGAGTAATGTTAACAGGGACTGAGTAATGTTAACAGGGGCTGTGTAATGTTAACAGGGACTGAGTAATGTTAACAGGGGCTGAGTAAAGTTAACAGGGGCTGTGTAATGTTAACAGGGACTGAGTAATGTTAACAGGGGCTGAGTAACGTTACCAGGGGCTGAGTAAAGTTAACAGGGACTGAGTAATGTTAACAGGGACTGAGTAATGTTAACAGGGGCTGAGTAATGTTAACAGGGACTGAGTAAAGTTAACAGGGACTGAGTAATGTTAACAGGATCTGAGTAAAGTTAACAGGGACTGTGTAATGTTAACAGGGACTGAGTAATGTTAACAGGGGCTGAGTAAAGTTAACAGAGGCTGAGTAATGTTAACAGGGACTGAGTAAAGTTAACAGGGGCTGAGTAATGTTAACAGGGACTGAGTAATGTTAACAGGATCTGAGTAAAGTTAACAGGGGCTGTGTAATGTTAACAGGGACTGAGTAATGTTAACAGGGGCTGAGTAATGTTACCAGGGGCTGAGTAAAGTTAACAGGGACTGAATAATGTTAACAGGGGCTGAGTAATGTTACCAGGGGCTGAGTAAAGTTAACAGAGACTGAGTAATGTTAACAGGGACTGAGTAAAGTTAACAGGGGCTGAGTAATGTTAACAGGGACTGAGTAATGTTAACGGGGCTGAGTAATGTTAACAGGGACTGAGTAATGTTAACAGGGGCTGAGTAATGTTAACGGGGCTGAGTAATGTTAACAGGGGCTGAGTAATGTTAACGGGGCTGAGTAATGTTAACAGGGGCTGAGTAATGTTAACAGGGGCTGTGTAATGTTAACAGGGACTGAGTAATGTTAACAGGGGCTGAGTAAAGTTAACAGGGGCTGAGTAATGTTACCAGGGGCTGAGTAAAGTTAACGGGGCTGAGTAATGTTAACAGGGGCTGAGTAATGTTAACGGGGCTGAGTAATGTTAACAGGGGCTGTGTAATGTTAACAGGGACTGAGTAATGTTAACAGGGACTGAGTAATGTTAACAGGGGCTGAGTAATGTTACCAGGGGCTGAGTAAAGTTAACAGGGGCTGTGTAATGTTAACAGGGACTGAGTAATGTTAACAGGGGCTGAGTAAAGTTAACAGAGACTGAGTAATGTTAACAGGGACTGAGTAAAGTTAACAGGGGCTGAGTAATGTTAACAGGGACTGAGTAATGTTAACAGGATCTGAGTAATGTTAACAGGGGCTGAGTAAAGTTAACAGAGACTGAGTAATGTTAACAGGGACTGAGTAAAGTTAACAGGGGCTGAGTAATGTTAACAGGGACTGAGTAATGTTAACAGGGACT
This sequence comes from Chiloscyllium plagiosum, assembly GCF_037043375.1. Taxonomy (NCBI): domain Eukaryota; kingdom Metazoa; phylum Chordata; class Chondrichthyes; order Orectolobiformes; family Hemiscylliidae; genus Chiloscyllium; species Chiloscyllium plagiosum. The sequence continues at coordinate 3,445,923 of NW_028270162.1, read as the reverse complement.
GAGTAAAGTTAACAGGGGCTGAGTAATGTTAACAGGGGCTGTGTAATGTTAACAGGGGCTGAGTAAAGTTAACAGAGACTGAGTAATGTTAACAGGGGCTGAGTAATGTTAACAGGGGCTGAGTAAAGTTAACAGGGGCTGAGTAATGTTAACAGGGGCTGAGTAAAGTTAACAGGGGCTGAGTAATGTTAACAGGGGCTGTGTAATGTTAACAGGGGCTGAGTAATGTTAACAGGGGCTGAGTAAAGTTAACAGGGGCTGAGTAATGTTAACAGGGGCTGAGTAAAGTTAACAGGGGCTGAGTAATGTTAACAGGGGCTGTGTAATGTTAACAGGGGCTGAGTAAAGTTAACAGAGACTGAGTAATGTTAACAGGGACTGAGTAATGTTAACAGGGGCTGAGTAATGTTACCAGGGACTGAGTAATGTTAACAGGGGCTGAGTAATGTTACCAGGGGCTGAGTAAAGTTAACAGAGACTGAGTAATGTTAACAGGGACTGAGTAAAGTTAACAGGGGCTGAGTAATGTTAACAGGGACTGAGTAATGTTAACGGGGCTGAGTAATGTTAACAGGGACTGAGTAATGTTAACAGGGGCTGAGTAATGTTAACGGGGCTGAGTAATGTTAACAGGGGCTGAGTAATGTTAACGGGGCTGAGTAATGTTAACAGGGGCTGAGTAATGTTAACAGGGACTGAGTAATGTTAACAGGGGCTGAGTAAAGTTAACAGAGACTGAGTAATGTTAACAGGGACTGAGTAAAGTTAACAGGGGCTGAGTAATGTTAACAGGGACTGAGTAATGTTAACAGGATCTGAGTAATGTTAACAGGGGCTGAGTGAAGTTAACAGAGACTGAGTAATGTTAACAGGGGCTGAGTAATGTTAACAGGGACTGAGTAAAGTTAACAGGGGCTGAGTAATGTTAACAGGGACTGAGTAATGTTAACAGGGACTGAGTAAAGTTAACAGGGGCTGAGTAATGTTAACAGGGGCTGTGTAATGTTAACAGGGGCTGAGTAAAGTTAACAGAGACTGAGTAATGTTAACAGGGACTGAGTAATGTTAACAGGGGCTGAGTAAAGTTAACAGAGACTGAGTAATGTTAACAGGGACTGAGTAATGTTAACAGGGGCTGAGTAAAGTTAACAGAGACTGAGTAATGTTAAGAGGGACTGAGTAATGTTAACAGAGGCTGAGTAAAGTTAACAGGGGCTGAGTAATGTTAACAGGGGCTGAGTAAAGTTAACAGGGGCTGAGTAATGTTAACAGGGGCTGTGTAATGTTAACAGGGGCTGAGTAAAGTTAACAGAGACTGAGTAATGTTAACAGGGACTGAGTAATGTTAACAGGGGCTGAGTAAAGTTAACAGAGACTGAGTAATGTTAACAGGGACTGAGTAATGTTAACAGGGGCTGAGTAAAGTTAACAGAGACTGAGTAATGTTAAGAGGGACTGAGTAATGTTAACAGAGGCTGAGTAAAGTTAACAGGGGCTGAGTAATGTTAACAGGGACTGAGTAAAGTTAAGAGGGACTGAGTAATGTTAACAGGGGCTGAGTAAAGTTAACAGGGGCTGAGTAATGTTAACAGGGACTGAGTAAAGTTAACAGGGGCTGAGTAATGTTAACAGGGACTGAGTAATGTTAACAGGGACTGAGTAAAGTTAACAGGGACTGAGTAAAGTTATGAGGGACTGAGTAATGTTAACAGGGACTGAGTAAAGTTAACAGAGACTGAGTAATGTTAACAGGGGCTGAGTAAAGTTAACAGGGGCTGAGTAATGTTAACAGGGACTGAGTAATGTTAACAGGGACTGAGTAAAACATCAGTATTGAAGAAACTTAAGGACACAGAGTGCCAACACCGTGGTCCTAATGGTTTACACTCGAGGGTGTTGGAGGATGGAGGGGAGCACATTGTAGATGTCCTAACTATAATCTTTCAGAGTTCCACCAACACTGAAGTTGTCCCTCTGGACTGGAAAATTACACGTCACTCAGCTTTTTAAGAATGGAGAAAGAGAAAATGGTCGAGAATCACTGAGCAGCTCACCTGACATCTGTGAAGGGGAAATTGTTGGAGTCTATAATTAAGGGTGGGGTCACTGAACACCTTGAACAGTTTCAAGGCAAAGCCAGCATGGATTCAGGACAGATAGGCCATACCTGACAAATGTCATAATTCTTTGAAGAGGTGATTAAAGTAATGGACAGGGGAATGTTAATGGATATTGTTTGTATGGATTTGCGTAAGGCATTTGATAAAATCTCCCGATAAAAGACTGTTATCTAAGGTAGAAGTGCACAGAATTGAGGGTAATTCCTGACATGGCTGTGAATGTGGTTGAGTGGCAGGTGACAGAAAGTAGAGGCAGTGGGTGGATACACAGATTGGCAGGATGTGTCCACAGGGATCTGCCTTAGAGCCTCAATTATTCACATTATTCATTAACAACTTGGACTATGACATAGAAAGTCAAATTTCCAAATTTGCTGATGACGTAAAGCGAGGCAGTCTTGCAGACAATGTGGATAAACTTGGTGAATTGGCAAAACTGTGGCAGATGGAGGAAGCAAGTGTGAGGTTATCTGTTGTGAACTGAAAGAGGATGGACCAGGGTATGAAGTTAAATACGGTGAATATCCAAAGAGCTTGTATTCTGATGAAAGGTTAACTCTGCTTTCTCCCTGTGGATGCTGCCAGACCTGCTGAGTTTCTCTAGCCATTTCTGTTTCATTTAACATTGCCCCACTCAACATTACTTAGTTTTAACATGTCCATTCTTTGAGGCGTCTATATTCCCTTTGCATCACAGCTCTGTATTATCATAATTTGCATCCTCTGCTGCTATTGTAAATCACCATCCAGTACCATGCTGCCTACATCCCAGGGCTCTTGCTTCCTGCTTAGCTTTGTTTCCAACTCAATGTCACAGTGGACTTCCTTCCCAATTCTGTTGTCTCCCCATCAGGCCACATCTCCCCCGCCCAGATCTAACGTCCTCCCCCTGGGTCCTCACTTCCCTCCTGATCTCAAACTCAGACCCTGAGCTCCATCTAGGGGCAGAGGTCAGTCAGTGCAGGTACTCCTGCACAATTCAGTGTCTGCCACAGGATGGAGTCTGGTGAATTTAACAGTACTGTGGCATATTACATTTTCCTTTTAAATTTTTGACATTTGTTTCATTTGTTAATGGAGGAATTTAGCCATTTAAAATATAGGTGGCACTGTATTAAATTGGGTACAAGTTTATTTGTTTGCTCTGCTAAGAAAAGCCCTATGGAAGCTAACTCCAATTTTAACACCGGTGTCCATGGGAATCAATGTTTCACTTAAAGTTGCAACCTTCCAGAACTCAATTCTAACTTTAAATTAGGACATCCCACATTTACAAGTTTTCTGATGATATAAAATGAGATGAAAATGGGAAGAGGATGTGAAAAGAATTCTCAAGGATTTTGACAAGTTGAGTGAGTGGGCAAGAATATAACAGATGGAATAAAGTGTGGAAAAATGTGAAGTTTTACCTTTTGTTGGGAAAACCAGAAATGCATGGTATTTCTCCAATGGTGAGAGAGTGGGAAATATTGATGCCCAAAGGGATCTGGCTATCCTCGGTCAGAAATCACCAAACACTAACATGCAAGTGCAGCAAGTAATTAGGAAAGCAAACAGTATGCTGGCATTTATTACAAAAGAATCTGAATAGAGGACTAATGATGTCTCACTGGAGTTGTATCGAGTTGTACGTTGGCGAGACCATATTTTGAGTATTGTGTACAGTTATGGACTCTAGAAGGCGAAAGTGAGGTCTGCAGATGCTGGAGATCAGAGTCGAGAGTGTGGTGCTGGAAAAGCGCAGCAGGTCAGGGAGCATCCGAGGAGCAGGAGAATCGATAGGATTGGAGCAGAGGGAGTGGAGGGCTGCGCGTTGTGAGGGTGAGAGGTTGGAGTGGGGGAGGGAGGTAGACAGTTTGAGGCGGTTAATGTCTCGCTGGCAGTTGGAAATGACGAGGTCGAGGGTGGGTAATAGGCCAGCGCGGGGTCTCCAGGTGGATGGAGTGTGTTTTGGAGGTGGATTTCCTGCTCCTCGGATGCTGCCTGACCTGCTGCACTTTTCCAGCACCACACTAATCTAGAATATGGACTCTCAAAGACATTTACTTATTACCCCAGTTGATGGCAATATGGGGCAACTCAGATCCCAGAGTAAAACTTGACTTGATGGATCATAAGTTTTACTTTACAGTTTGAAATTGAGCTCTCTGTGTCTGTCCTGATAAGTTCAAGACAAAACAAAATCCTTCACCAACTTCTCTCCCTCTCTCTCCAGCAACAGTAAGGAGGTTATGCTAAAACTGTTCAAAACATTGATAGTTTTATTTTTGCAATTTGGTTACCATGGCAGTCAGCCACAAGAATATATACAAGAGGCTATAAATGTACTTTTAAAAAAAAGAACAGCAAATTTTATTACACATAAAAGAGATGAGAAAGAACCATTCGATACAATACAATTGAAATGGGCTTATGACAGCTGTCAGAAATTAAGTATGAATTCTTTTGCCCTCGATAACAATCTAATAGCAAGTGAAACCTCAGTGTCGGGCCTCCCTGCTCTGGCTTCACATGGTACTTTGCATTCAGTTTTTTTCTGACCAAGTTCTGCAATCACTTGATGCTAGCTTCCTCAGACAATGTCTCTTCATGAGATCCTTGAACAGACTGCTAACACAGCTCACTTATTTCTTAACATGGATTCCTTAACATCTTCTCCCATAGCCTTCTGTTTCTGGAGCTTTCTCTTATTTACATTCACCATCGAGACTTCTTTTCTTGTGGCCTGATTGATCTGGAAACTGCTAAACTACACTGCTGCTCTTTCAGGCTCCCCGCTACCAGCTGACAGAAATCTGCAAGCTCTCTGTCCTTCTAGATGGTCTTTCTAAAGGAACTGGCTTCTGTCTCTGCCTCTCTGTGTCATAGGACAACTTGGTGCGAAGCAGCAGCCAAATATTTCTCTCTTCTACTTATTGTTTTCTAATGCACTGAACTATTCATCTCAAAAATGCATGCCAACACATTTCCGGGCACCCGGAGGCCACACACACACAACTCAAAGAGAAACAAAGTCCTCCCCTTCCTCAACAACACCACAAAAAGATCAAAGTCGGTGTCCATTTTCAAACAGGCGTTACCAAATAAGGATAGTGGGCGGCACGGTGGCACAGTGGTTAGCACTGCTGCCTCACAGCGCCAGAGACCCGGGTTCAATTCCCGACTCAGGCGACTGACTGTGTGGAGATTGCACGTTCTCCCCGTGTCTGCGTGGGTTTCCTCCGGGTGCTCCAGTTTCCTCCCACAGTCACAAAGATGTGCAGGTCAGGTGAATTGGCCAGGCTAAATTGTCCATAGTGTTAGGTGAACGGGTAAATGTAGGGGAATGGGTCTGGGTGGGTCACGCTTCGGCAGGTCAGTGAAGACTTGTTGGGCCAAAGGGCCTGTTTCCACACTGTAAGTAATCTAAAAACCTATTGCCCCACACAGACTGACCTGTGGGATGGCGGGATAGTTCTTTCAGGGGAGATTGGGTCTGCGTTCTGTCGAGTTTTGAAAAATGAGAGGCAATCTCAGTGAACCTTACAGGTAAAAACGATGACTGCAGATGCTAGAAACCAGATTCTGGATTAGTGTTGCTGGAAAAGCACAGCAGGTCAGGCAGCATCCAAGGAGCAGGAAAATCGATGTTTTGGGCAAAAGCCCTTCATCAGGACCTGCTGTGCTTTTCCAGCACCACTCTAATCCAGTGAACCTTACAACCTTCTTTCAGGGTCAATGGAAGAGGATGTTTTCCCAAGCTTGCGCTGAGGGAGTGGGTTGGGATAGGGTGAGGAGAGGGGTCTAGAATCAGGAGACACCATATTCAGAGATGAAGGTAAAGAGGGATTTCTTCACTCAGTGAGGCGGGAGATGTTGACTGACTGCTCTATACACAGAGAGCCTCCCAGATACTGGAGTCATCAAAGGATGTTGAGATTGCTTGGGTAAATGGCCTTGAGGTATCGAAGCAGCCATGGTCTAGCTTAATGGGGAGGCTTGATCGAGAGACAGAATGGCCTCTGTCTGTTCCAGTTTCCGATACTGCGAACACTGCGAGATCCTTCCTGCTGACCCTGACCAGGCCACTCGTGGCTGTGAACATCTCCACTGAACCGAATCCCAATCTTAGCTCCACCTTTACAGCTCTATCCACATTCCTGAATTCCCTTGTCCCTCATTTCCCAGAGCAAACCCGCACCGACACGGGGAGAGTGTACACGCTCCGCACCGACACGGGGAGAGTGTACACGCTCCGCACCGACACGGGGAGAGTGTACACGCTCCGCACCGACACGGGGAGAGCGTACACGCTCCACACCGACACGGGGAGAGCGTACACACTCCGCACTGACACGGGGAGAGTGTACACACTCCGCACTGACACGGGGAGAGTGTACACACTCCACACCAACACGGGGAGAGTGTACACACTCCACACCGACACGGGGAGAGTGTACACACTCCACACCGACGCGGGGAGAGTGTACACGCTCCGCACCGACACGGGGAGAGAGTACACGCTCCGCACCGACACGGGGAGAGAGTACACGCTCCGCACCGACACGGGGAGAGAGTACGCACTCCGCACCGACACGGGGAGAGTGTACATGCTCCGCACCGACACGGGGAGAGTGTACACGCTCCGCACCGACACGGAGAGAGCGTACACATTCCACACCGACATGGGGAGAGTGTACACACTCCACTCCGACACGGGGGGATTGTACACGCTCCGCACCGACTCGGGGAGAGTGTACACGCTCCACACCGACTCAGGGGGAGAGTGTACACACTCCACACCAACACGGGGAGAGTGTACACACTCCACACCAACACGGGGAGAGTGTACACACTCCACACCGACGCGGGGAGAGTGTACACGCTCCGCACCGACACGGGGAGAGAGTACACGCTCCGCACCGACACGGGGAGAGAGTACACGCTCCGCACCGACACGGGGAGAGAGTACGCACTCCGCACCGACACGGGGAGAGTGTACATGCTCCGCACCGACACGGGGAGAGAGTACACACTCCGCACCGACACGGAGAGAGCGTACACATTCCACACCGACATGGGGAGAGTGTACACACTCCACTCCGACACGGGGGGAGTGTACACGCTCCGCACCGACTCGGGGAGAGTGTACACGCTCCACACCGACTCAGGGGGAGAGTGTACACGCTCCGCACCGACACGGGGAGAGTGTACACGCTCCGCACCGACTCAGGGGGAGAGTGTACACGCTCCACACCGACACGGGGAGAGTGTACACGCTCCGCACCGACACGGGGAGAGTGTACACGCTCCGCACCGACTCAGGGGGAGAGTGTACACGCTCCACACCGACACGGGGAGAGTGTACACGCTCCGCACCGACAGGGGGAGAGTGTACACGCTCCGCACCGACGCGGGGAGAGTGTACACGCTCCGCACCGACACGGGGAGAGTGTACACGCTTCGCACCGATGCGGGGAGAGTGTACACGCTCCGCACCGACACGGGGAGAGTGTACGGACTCCGCACCGACTCGGGGAGAGTGTACACACTACACACTGACACGGGGAGAGTGTGCAGAGTCCACACTGACACGGGGAGAGTAAAACACACTCTACACTGACATGGGGAGACTGTACACACTCCCCACAGACAGAGGGAGAGCGTACACACTCCACACCGACACGGGGGGGGGGGGGGAGGGTGTACACACTCCGCACCGACACGGGGGGGGGGGAGGGTGTACACACTCGGCACCGACTCAGGGGGAGACTGTACACACTCCGCACCGACACGGGGCGGGGGGAGGTGTACACACTCCACATTGACACGGGGAGAGCGTACAGAGTCCACACTGTCACGGGGAGAGTGTACACGCTTCACACAGACATGGGGGGAGTGTACACAGTCCACACTGACATGGGGAGTGTGTACACACTCCGCACAGACACGAAGGAGAGCGTACACACTCCACACCGACACGGGGAGAGTGTACACATTCCACACAGACACGCAGGGAGTGTACACATTCCACACAGACACGCGGGGAGTGTACACAGTCCACACCGACACGGGGAGAGTGCACACACTCCACACAGACACGGGGAGCATGTACACACTCCACACAGACTCAGGGGGAGAGTGTACACACTCCACACAGACTCAGGGGGAGAGTGTACACACTCCACACAGACTCAGGGGGAGACTGTACACACTCCACACCAACACGGGGAGAGTGTACACACTCCACACTGACATGAGGAGACTGTACACACACCGCACCAACACGGGGAGAGTGTACACACTCCACACCGACACGGGGGGAGTGAACACAGTCCACACCGATACGGAGAGAGTGTGTACACACTCCGCACAGACACAAAGGAGAGCGTACACACTCCACACTGACACGGGGAGAGCATACACACTTCACACTGACCGGGGAGAGCGTACACACTTCACATCTACATGGGGAGACTGTACACACTCCACACCAACACGGGAAGAGTGTGCACACTCCACACCGACACGGGGGGGGGGGGGGGGGGGGAAGATGTACACACTCCATATTGACACGGGGAGAGCGTACACACTCCACACTGACACGGGGACAGTGTACACACTCCACACCAACTCAGGGGGAGAGTGTACAGACTCCACACCAACACAGGGAGAGTGTACACACTCCACACAGACATGGGAGTGTGTACACAGTCCACACTGACATGGGGAGTGTGTACACACTCCGCACAGACACGAAGGAGAGCGTACACACTCCACACCGACACGGGGAGAGTGTACACACTCCACACCGACACGGGGGGAGTGAACACAGTCCACACCGATACGGAGAGAGTGTGTACACACTCCGCACAGACACAAAGGAGAGCGTACACACTCCACACTGACACGGGGAGACTGTACACACTCCACACCGACACGGGGGGAAGATGTACACACTCCACATCAACTCAGGGGGAGAGTGTACAGACTCCGTATTGACACGGGGAGAGCGTACACACTCCACACTGACACGGGGACAGTGTACACACTCCACATCAACTCAGGGGGAGAGTGTACAGACTCCACACCAACACAGGGAGAGTGTACACACTCCACACAGACATGGGAGTGTGTACACAGTCCACACTGACACGGGGAGAGTATACACACTCCGCACCGACATGGGGAGAGTGTACACACTCCACACTGACACGGAGAGTGTGTACACACTCCGCACAGACATGAAGGAGAGTGCACACACTCCACACTGACACGGGGAGAGCATACACACTCCACACCGACATGGGGAGACTGTACACACTCCACACTGACACAGGGAGAGTGTACACACTCCACACCGACACGGGGAGAGTGTACACACCCCACACCGACACGTGGAGAGTATGCACACTCCACACTGACACGGGGAGAGTGTACACACTTCACACTGACATGGGGAGAGTGTACACACTTCACACTGACACGGGGAGAGTGTACACACCCCACACTGACACGGGGAGAGTGTACACACTTCACACTGACACGGGGAGAGTGTACACACCCCACACTGACACGGGGAGAGTGTACACACTTCACACTGACATGGGGAGAGTGTACACACTCCACACCCACACGGGGAGAGTGTACACACTCCACACCGACATGGGGAGTTGCGTACACACTCCGCAACCACACGGGGAGAGTGCACACACTCCACACCGACACGGGGAGAGCGTACACATTCCACACCGACACGGGGAGAGCGTACACACTCCGCACCGACACGGGGGGAGCGTACACATTCCACACCGACACGGGGGGAGTGTACACACTCCACACCGACACGGGGGGAGCGTACACACTCCGCACTGACACGGGGGGAGCGTACACATTCCACACCGACACGGGGGGAGTGTACACACTACACACCGACACGGGGGGAGTGTACACACTACACACCGACACGGGGGGAGCGTACACACTCCGCACTGACCATCACTCTAAGCTAGAACGATGTGAGTGTCTCTGATGCTGTGAGGCTGCAGTGTTAATCACTGAGCCACCGTGCCCCTTTATTCTGAGACTGTGCCCTCTGGTCCGAGACCCTCCCATGGGGAGAAGCATCCTCTCTGCGTGACCCTGTCAAGCCCCTTAACAACCCGATATCTTTCAGTGTGATCACCTCATTCTTCTCACCCCTCCCAGCCTGTTTAGCCTTTACACAGAAGATAATCCTTCCAGGCCTGGGATCATCCCAGTGAACCTTCTCTGAGCTGTATCCAATAAAGTTATATCTTTTCCTAAACAGAAGACCAAAACTGCTCACAGTGCTCCCGATGTGGTCTCCCCAGCACCTTGTCCAGTTGCAGTAAGACTTCTCTACTCTTATACTCCGACCCCCTTGAAATCGAGCCCGAAATTCCATGGCCCTTCCTGATTACCTGTTGCCCCTGTGTGCTAGCTTCCTGTATTCTGTGGACAAGTCCCTCCAGTCCCTTTGTGTTGCAGCTTGCTGTAGCTTTTCTGACAAGTGGAAAGTGGAGAGTGGCCATTTGGGTAGCAAAGCATTGAACATGAGACTTTCCTTGAACACCAAAACGTTAACAAAGACTATTGCCTATTCGCTGTTTATGAGAATATAGAGTGACTTTGGAAAGCAGCAGCCAACAAAGTTCGAAAGAAAAAGGGGGGGTGGATTTTTATTGCTTTAATTGCAGAGAAAACAGACCTGAAAATGGTGAGTTTTGAGGAGCTTTGTAGCTCAGGTTGAGGTTCTGGATGCAGGTTTGCTCGCCGAGCTGGAGGGTTCGTTTTCAGATGTTTCATCACCATACTAGGTAACATCTTCAATGGGCCTCCGGATGAAACACTGGTGGCATGGTCTGCTTTCTCTTTGTGTGTTTAGGTTTCCTTGGGTCGGTGATGTCATTTCCATGTGGAACTCCATCAACAAACACATTGGCTTGGATCCCATTTACCACCCCCTGAGAAAAAGAACAGGAAATGACGTCACCACCAAAAATGACATCATGACCCCAAGGAAACTTAAACACATAAGTAGAAAGTAAGCCATCCCACCAGTACCACATCCGGTGGCTCACTGATGATGTTACCTAGTATAGTGACGAAACGTCTGAAAACAAACCTTCCAGCTCAGTGAGCAAACTACATTCAGACCTGAAAATCCTGGTGGATCTATGCTGCTGCAGTATAATAACAGCCTCTGCACAGAGGGAATGGGTGTTTTTTTCCATACTTTCCTGAAGTGGTGGAGGCTGGTACAATTGCAACATTTAAGAGGCATTTGGATGGGTATATGAATAGGAAGGGTTTGGAGGGATATGGGCCGGGTGCTGGCAGGTGGGACTAGATTGGGTTGGGATATCTGGTCGGCATGGACGGGTTGGACCGAAGGGTCTGTTTCCGTGCTGTACATCTCTATGACTCTAAGATGTGGGCAGCTGCTGGAGCCATTTGTGTCATTGCCGTACTGTTTCTCTCAGGCAGTAAGAGTCAGGAGTTGGAACTAAAAGCAGCACTTTCTGTATCTCTCTCAATGACTGTTTCTCATCTGAATCTGAAAACTGATCTGAGGGTTTCCTGTCATTCTGTGATCAATAATCTCATAAACTCAGTGACAGGAATCTGAAGGAACTGTAAAAAAGGCACTACATTCCATCCTTTTAGTTTGAACACAGAGTTTTCCACAATTTTCCATTAATCTGTGTGTGTGAGCGCATGTATGTGTGTGTGTGAGAGTGTGTGCGTGCGCACGTATGTGTGTGTGTGAGAGTGTGTGCGTGTATGTGTGTGTGTGAGAGTGTGTGCGTGTATGTGTGTGAGAGAGAAAGAGTGAGATGACAGAGAGATTTAGAGCATATAACTAAACTTGCATTGTAGTTTAATTGATAAGCAGTTTGCCAGGTATTTGAAGAATAAATTCACCTGTAAACAACATATCATTTTGAGTTTCTCCAAAAGCCTGATGAACATCCTTTTGTTCTGGTTAACAGAAATAAAGTGAGACAAAGTGACCATTTTTGGTAATTGAATAAGACTTACACTTTCAGTACAGTTGATGGAGAAGTGGGACTTGATTTCCAGTAAACACCTCCTGAAGAGTCCTTACATAGCAAACTTTACCACGACTGATAAAACCTTGGTCGTAAATTACCTGAGCTTTGGAATTTTCATCTGCTTATCATTTCAATTAATGTTGTACTCACCCGATTGAAATTCCCTAGTTTAGATAAAAGAGAAACAGGAACTGCTCATGAATCAATCAATCATTTCCCTCCTTTCCTGCTATGTGGCACCTGGTTTTTTTATTTGGAATATTTTGAACCCATATATTCATCCTTGAACTTGTCTAACTCTTGCCACTGTCTCCACGTAACCTTATCTTTCTGGGGAGCAACTTGTGTCTTCCACAGTGACTAGAGGCTAAAGTAGTTGGAGAGAAGAGCCCACTACTTCCCCTGAATTCCAGCATGAACCAAATTCCCAGCCACACGCTCTGTCTGTGTTTCACTCAGATGTAGTCTCCCCTCCATGAGCTGCCTTACCCCTGGGACTGTGTTTGGGTGAAGGTTGCATTTGGTCAGGGAATGTGTTTGGTGGGGGATATATTTGGTCAGGGAATGTGTTTGGTGAGGGATATATTTGGTCAGGGAATGTGTTTGGTGGGGGATATATTTGGTCAGGGAATGTGTTTGGTGGGGGATATATTTGGTCAGGGAATGTGTTTGGTGGGGGATATATTTGGTCAGGGAATGTGTTTGGTGGGGGAAATATTTGGTCAGGGAATGTGTTTGGTGGGGGATATATATGGTCAGGGAATGTGTTTGGTGAGGGATATATTTGGTCAGGGAATGTGTTTGGTGGGGGATATATTTGGTCAGGGAATGTGTTTGGTGAGGGATATATTTGGTCAGGGAATGTGTTTGGTGAGGGATATATTTGGTCAGGGAATGTGTTTGGTGGGGGATATATTTGGTCAGGGAATGTGTTTGGTGAGGGATATATTTGGTCAGGGAATGTGTTTGGTGGGGGATATATTTGGTCAGGGAATGTGTTTGGTGGGGGATATATTTGGTCAGGGAATGTGTTTGGTGAGGGATATATTTGGTCAGGGAATGTGTTTGGTGAGGGATATATTTGGTCAGGGAATGTGTTTAATGAGGGATATATTTGGTCAGGGAATGTGTTTGGTGGGGGATATATTTGGTCAGGGAATGTGTTTGGTGAGGGATATATTTGGTCAGGGAATGTGTTTGGTGGGGGATATATTTGGTCAGGGATGTGTTTGGTGGCATAGAAGTCCATCATTTGCCCTCTGGGATCAGCTCTAACATTCTATTAGATCAGGGCTGAGCTGTTTGAGTTTTGAATTTCAAGTTTCTATCTAAGCCAACAACTCTTATATCCCAGCTGAGGACACACCCGTATCTGCCTTTAAAGTATTCAATCACCATCTCCACTGCCTTCTGAGTTCCAAAGACAGGTTCTAAAGTTACACAACCTTCTCAGAGATTTCTCCCCGTCTCTGTCTTAAAACAGCAACTTTAACCTTTAATCACTGCCCCGGATTCTAAACTAACCCGCTAAAGGAAACATCCTTTCAATATCCACCTTGTCAAGACCACGCAGGGTCTTATTCAACTCAGTCCTCACTATTCCAAAACCAGGGGAAACAAGCCCAGTCTCTTTAATGCTGTCTAAAGACAACCTACTCATTCCAGCAATCAATCGAATGAACCACTTCTCACTGTCTCCAACACATTTACCGTCTTCATTAAATACAGAGACTAAAACCGCACACAGTATTTGAGATGTGGTCTCACCAATACTCTGGACAGGTCATTCTAAAATAACGCAGGTTTTGTCAACACAGATTGGCCATAATGTGATTAATACACTATGGACACTGCTTGGATAATTGCAAACTTTCTACTGAACGGGCAGAGTGATTTCCCACAGCATGAAGTTGCAGAGGAACACAGCTGTTATAGTATGTCAGAATGACCTGGAGAACTGAAGCATAACATGCTTACTTTTATGTTCATTTCCTCTCATAATAAAGGACAGTATTCCATTATCCTTCCCGATTACCTGCTGTACCTGCTCACTAACTTCCAGATTATTTGCTGGACTTGCACACTAACCTCCGGTTTACCCTCTGGACCTGCTCGCTAACTTCCGGATTACCTGCTGGACCTGCTCATTAACCTCCGGATTACCCGCTGTACCTGCTCACTAACCTCCGGATTACCTGCTGGACCTGCTCACTAACTTCCAGATTACCCGCTGGACCTGCTCACTAACTTCCCGATTACCCGCTGTACCTGCTCGCTAACCTCTAGATTACCCGCTGTACCTGCTCGCTAACTTCCAGATTACCTGCTGGACCTACTCATTAACCTTTTGTGCCTCCTGCAGTAGGATACCCAGATCCCTCTGCGCTGTGGAATTCTGCAGACCCTGTTTTAGTAAAACTCTGCGTGGTCATTCTTCCCGCCAAAGTGAACAATTTCATATTTTTCCATATTATACTCCATCTGATTGCTTTTTGCCCACTCACCCAACCTATTAATAGCTTTACTGGAGAGGAGACTTTGGGAAATTTTGACCATAACATGATAGAATTTTACGTAAAGTTAGAATGTGATGTCATTCATTCTAAAAATAATCTCTTCGTTCTGAACAAAGGAAACTATATGGGAATGAGGGGCACGTTGGCTCAGGTAGATTGGGAATCTAAGCTGAAAAAAAGCGAAAAAGATCTGTGCTAGCTAGACCATACTTGTGGGTCATTTGCTCAAAGGACATCGTTATTTCAGCTGCAAATAATTCACCCAAAAAGGAGGTTCACTGAGAGCTGCTCAGAGCTTAAATCCGGGCACCACTGTCCCCAGCTGAAAACCCAGCACATCCGCTATCGGGGTAAGGAAGGAGTTTTGGACATAGTACCCTCCCTCTGCCGCATTAGCCTCCATGCCTTACCAGTATTAATAATCATCGGATTACGGCAAAATTCCATGACCGTCTTCATTTTATGCAAGAATAGCAGACTAATGAGGAGACATTTTGCCGGGAGGCCTGTGTATGTAGCCACATTGACGCTGGGTCCTTATAAGCCCAATCACTAACAAAAGGAACTCAATCAGTATCTTTTAATATCTGGGAAGACCACTACCCCCAACCCATGAGGCAACTGTAATTTAGACATCTTGATAAGAGGCCGCCTGTGGTGCCAAATAAAGGAAGCAAACCATCCAATAACTCTCTGGAATTTTTGCCTTGGGAAAATCAAAGGGAGCATCCATATGTGAGAAACAAAACTCACTCACAGTTCAGTCTGAGGCAAAGCCTTGGAAGCAAGAACGTTTTATTTTGTAAGGTCTTGCAAGAACGGGCGCCCGCGTGAGCAAGCAGGCAAGCAAGCGCGCACGACAAAGCATGTACGCATTCTTATTCAGTTTGCAAGTTGCGGAATCACACCTCCCTTTTTCCCATTAGTCTAGTCTCATCCTATCATAAGTCGATTACCTCACTTGTTTTTCTCTAATTTTCCTTATCTGGCTATCCTGCTGTCCTTGTCCTTGTTCGTTACAGCCTTCCTGTTATTTTATCCAGTTCCCCTTATCGTACCATAAGCTTATTGTGAAATGCCCCTACTGCTTCTTTTGTGGTCAGCTACAACACTTTAAAGTTATTTCTTAGCTTAAAACTATTTCTTAAAAAAACCTTCTATATTCGTTAAAATCTTAGCCTTAAGTATGCTGCAAGAATCCCGCGACCGTTTGTGTAATGTCCCCCCCCTTCCCCCACAACACCCCACCGCCCATCGGCAAAAACATCTCGAAGCACCACTGCCTGCAGAAACTACATCTCTAACCTCCCACAATTCCCCCTTTTTCTTTTTCTCTAACTGTTGTTTCTGCACTTATTAAGTCTCCTTTAATCCATTTTCTTATGTTCTGCCCTCTTGCGCTTTTTGGCAATGAGGTTCACAATCTTATAGACGGTATCATTTTACATTTGTGTTTTTCGTCCCTCGAACTCTAGGAGCGTTCTTTGACTCTCTCTTTGTTGCATATCACCTGTTGATTGTAAAAGCATCTGATGATGTATTTGGGTTCCCTCCCCAAGGGATGCCATCGGTCGGCTCATTCCCCATTTTAGGACATTGAACCCTACCACCAGACTCACTAATATCAATAATCCATAGATTGACTAACCACCTTCCCCAACCAGTCAATCCCCAATTCCCCCATTCCCATCCCTTTTCATTCCGGTACCGATTACCGGCCTTCTTTATTTTGGCGATTTTGTCTCACACGTGTTTGGAGATATCAGCAATGTTAGAGGAGACCTCAGGTATGTAAGTACAACACTCCTCCCCAGTTAGTGCACAGGTACCACCTTTCTCTGCCAGAATATAATCCAGAGCCATCCTGTTCTGAAGGGTCGTTAGTCTAGTGGCAATCATTTGGGTCGTTATGGCTGCTACTTGGGATTGGGTTTCAGCCAACGCAGCAGCAGTATTGTTGGACAGCTCTTCCAGGGAAGCCGCCAACTTTTGTATTTCTACTCCTGCTCGAGCAGTCCCATACATAGGTATCAAAGTCCAGAGGAGGCGATCTCCTTCGGTTACTTTCCGGGTTACTCGCCTTCCTATTTATTCCGAGGTATTTTTGGGGCTCTCTTTAACAGCCTCAAGTGGGGAATTATATAGGCGAGGTAGCAGCAGCCACTCCAGCCTTTCTGGTTTTGGGGTAGTGTCTGAACTGGATGGTCCCAACACCCATTCCCGATACATCCACCACTCCAAACGTACTTCTCGCCGGGTATACGTGGGTAGGCCTTGATGCCACCCACCCAATATGTCCCATTCAATACTTGGGGAATGGTTGTGGGAGCAGCTTGGCTCGTGTGGACACAAGATGAATTTCCTAATTGGAAGAGTGTGGTATTATTCTGATTACAGAAACAAGTGGTATTTACGGCTCCTTTCGGTGGGGAGACTCTAAGGCCACCGATAGCCCGGGGTTTTCGGGGCTGGTCGAGAGAACCATCCCGCAAAGTTATAATTACCCCAGTCGTATTTCCATTTTGTATTGTTGAGCCCACGTCGAATTGTTGTACATCGTACATTTCTCTTTTTTAAGTGTATTACCGTGAGAGAAATTCTGGATTCCCCATGGTGCGGGATCTCCGCACATACCCAACAGTCAGTATTCCCCTTTAGTTTAGCTTAATTCTGACATAAAGCGGTAAAATGATTTCTCTCACCCCCCTTGGCAGCTAACGCCAATATTATTGTGACAATATAAAGCTGACCACTCATTTCAGCTTACAACCCTATCTGTCTATTCCCTAACCCTTTGAATGCCAGGGAGGAGTGAGTCCACACAACACTTACAATTGTCTTGGGATAGAGTTTTTAACCATTACTTAATAGTCTTTTACCTCAGTCCATTCTTTTTGCTCAGCTTGACTTTCAGAGGGTTGTCTGTAGGATGTGCTTGCCACTCTGCCGAAGGGGAAGGAGCGTCCACGGGGCCTTTAACACGAGTGTGATGATGCCACCCTTTCTCAGCAGTTCGGACGGCTGTTTCAGTAGTCAGGAGGGTTAGGAACAGTCCCTCCCATCTTGGGTGCGGTTTGGTATCTTTCCAGGTCTTTATCAGGACCCAATCACCCAGTCATATCCGATGTACTGCGAACTCAAGTGGAGGTGTCTGGGTCAACAGACCCTTCTTCCTAAGGACAGACAAAGAAGAGCTGAAAGCCACAATATAGTTCTTTAAAAACTTATCATTGAACTCTACAGTTGGTAATTCCCCTCTTCCACCCAAGAAAGGTAATCCAAACATCATCTCATAAGGAGAGACACCTATATCACGCCTAGGCGCAGTCCCAATGCGTAGCAACGCGATAGGTAAACATTTTGTCCGTGGTAATCGAGTCTCTAGGACTAGCTTAGACAATTGCTTCTTTCAGGTTTGATTCATTCATTCCACCCGTCCAGAGGAAGGCGGGTGCCAAGGAGTGTGGAATTCCCAAGAGATCTCTAATCCCGCCATTACTTCTTGTAGGATCTTAGAGGTAAAATGGCTACCTTGGTCTGAATCTATACTTTCCAACACTCCATATCGAGGAATTATATATGTTCTAAAAGAGTTTTCACTACTCCCTTCGAGGTGGCTGAGGACATTGGAAATGCCTCCACCCACCCAGTTAGGTGATCCATTAGGACTAATAAGTACTTTTGTTTCCCTACTGGGGGTAATTCTGTGTAATCTACCTGTATTCTTTGAAAAGGTCTTACCCCAGGGTTTCTTCTACCTCTTGGCCCCCCTCTCGTTACTTTCTTATTAATCTTTTGGCAAGTCGGGCATCCTGCGCATACCTACTTGGCTAATGTGTGTATCCCTTTATATCCGTACTTCCTTAACACTATGTCACACATGGCTTGGGAGCCCCAATGACTGACTTGGTGCAAGGTGGCTGAGATGTTTCTCATGACTGGTTTACTCAACAACTCCCTCCCATCCGGGAGGATCCATCTTCCTTCGGTTGTCTTAGTGGCCCCTATTTCCTGGAATTCTTTTTCCTCTTCTTCTGCGTACACAGGGTTCACAGAAGAAGACTCCACTAGGGGTGTGAGAACCTCTATTTTTGTTACTGTAAGGTTCATAGCTTGTCTGCTAGCCTATTCCCTCTTGCTTCTAGAATGTTCCCCTTCTGGTGCCCAGGTACATGGACTAGAGCTATTTCCCGGGGTAATTCCAAACTTTTCAACACTTGTCCTATCAACTCTTCGTGTTTTCATTCCTTTCCCCGGCTATTGATTAGTCCATATTCTTGCCATATTTTTCCGAAGGTATGTACCACCCCATAGGCATAATGAGAGTCGGTGTAAATTGTCCCATCCCGGTTCTCTAATTGGTTTAAAGCTTGGTTTAATGCATACAACTCACAAGTCTGGGCTGACCAATGTGCTAGGCAACCAGTCAGCCTCAACCGTTCGATTCTCATTACCGTCCACTACTGCATGTCCATTGTGTCTTTTTCTTTGTACTACTCTTGATGACCCGTCTATAAACAGTCTGTCCCCATCATGTAAGGGGATATCCTTTAGGTCCTGTCTAACTTTGGTTTGATACTCTAGGATATCCAGACAGTCAGGTTCTAATTCTCGTTTGTCCAGAGGTTCTCCCCTCCATAGGAAGGTGGCTGGGTTTAGACAGGTGTCTGTTGCTAACACGAGGCCATCTCTCTCCATCAGGATGGCTTCGTATTTCAAGATTCGTGAGTCTGCCAACCATCTCCCTGCCTTTTGGTTTAACACAGTTCTGACTTGATGGGGGACACTAACGACTAGCGCCCCTCCAAAAGGAAGTTTACGGCTCTCCTCTACCAGTATGGCAGTGGCTGCTGCTGCCTGTGTACATTCAGGCCATCCTCTCGAGACAGGGTCCAAGATCTTGGACAGGAAGGCTATGGGCTGCCTCCTTCCCCCTCCTTTCTGGGTTAACACTCCTGAGGCTGCTCCATCATTTACTGTCACAAAAAGGTGAAATGGTTTATCTTGGGAGGGAAGGGCCAACACCGGAGCTCGTAATAGACTACGCTTCAACTCATGTAACCCTTCCTTTTCCTCTTCTGTCCAGTGCAGTCTTCCATGTTCAGATTCTGTCAATTTGTAATATAACCCCTTTGTTTTCTGGGCGTATGCTTCTATCCACAATCTACAATAGCACACCAGCCCCAAGAACTTCCATAATTCTCGTTTGGTGGTTTGGAAGGGCAGTTCTACTATCCCTTTAATTCTCTCGGGGTTAATGCACCTAGTGCCCTCACTAATAAGGTGTCCTAAGTATTTCACCTCTTTCTCTACATATTGCAATTTATTCCTAGATACTCTTAAACCCTGTTGCCCTAGGAAATTTAACAGCCTATTGGTGGCCAAACTCACGTCATCTCTCTTTCGTCCTGACACAAGTAGATCGTCCACATATTGTCACAGTGACGTCCCTTGAGGCATTTGATGTTGTTCCAGGACCTGTTCCAGTACTTGCCCGAGTAGATTAGGTGATTCTGTGAATCCCTGGGGAAGTACCGTCCATCGGAACTGTTGCTTTCTACCAGTATGGGTTTTCCCATTCAAAAGCAAACATGTCGCAGCTTTCTGGGGCCAGAGGACAAGCCCAGAATACATCTTTTAAATCTATTACACTAAACCAGCAGTGGTCGCACGGTATCTTGCCTAGCAAAGTATATGGATTGGGGACCACCAGGTGTCGTGTTCGAACCAATCGATTCAATGCTCTGAGATCCTGCACCAATCAATAGGTTCCATCTGGTTTGCGGACGGGCAGTATTGGGTTATTAAAGGGTGACATACATGGTTCTAATAATCCAGTTTTTACCAAAGAATCTATAACTGATTGCAGACCTTTACGACCTTCCAGTGATATGGGGTATTGTCTAACCCGAACTATCTTATCTTCTTGAATCAATGTAATTACCATCGGAGTAATAGTTAGATGCCCTGTATTACCCGGTCTCGCACACACATCAGGGCTGATTTGTTCTTCTTCACTAGGTGTTAACATAGCCATCGTTACGGTCACTGCAGTATTCTCCACCCCAATTTTTAAGCTTAACAATATAATCAAATCCCTACCTAATAGATTACTTCCTATGTCGGGAATATACAATAATTGTCCTGTCACTTCCTTATCATTTCCTCTAATTAGGGTTGGCTCAAAAATAGGCACCAAGAATTCTTCGCCTTTTACTCTGGAAACCCTGAGACTCTTGTTAGTCAATTTAACACCGGTAGGTCTAAAACTTAGGGATGACCGTGTCGCTCCCGTTTCCACCAAAAATACTGCCTCCTCCCCTTCAGGTCCCACCTTTAGATTTATCAAGGGTTCCCGGTGGGTTTCAGGAGGAAGGAGCCTCTGCCTCCCCTAATCCTCATCGAAGGTCATTCGGGAATCGGCTTCCATTTCTCGTGCTAATCCCGGGCATTCCCGTTTAAAATGCCCCACTTTCCCGCAATGTTAACACCCTGTCTGTTGCCTCCTTCCCCAGGTGTCCGACCTTTGTCTTTCGTGTCCTCCCCTATCCTTCCTGTTATCCCCGATCCCAGCCTCCTTTTTGTTATTTCTTCTACTGCTGCCACCATCGTTTTGGCTTTCTGTTTCTGCTTCTCGTCTTCCCTTTTCACATACACTTTCTGTGCCTCACATAACAGCACTTCCATCCGTCTTTCACTCCATCCATCTAATTTCTGTTATTTCTTTTGTATGTCCGGCCATGATTTAGTAACAAACTGGACCTTTAAGAGTCCCTGAGCTACCGGATCATCGGGATCCATTCCCGAATATTTCCTTGTGGCCTCCTTGAGCCTTTGAAGAAATGCAGAAGGGGTTTCATCCTTCTCTTGTCGTACTTCGAAAGATCTAGGTGCCGTCTCTTTAATTCCCAATATTACCATTTCCCTTAGATCCCGCATTGATTCTCTATCGCGTGTTCTATTATTATCCCAGTGAGGATCGGCATTCGGGAATTTCTGATCTGCCGGGAGTACATTTAGTCTGGCCGATGCCTCTTTTCCCATTCCCATAAGGCCGCTCTCTTGATCATACCTCGTTCTTCCCCTGAAAATAGGGTTCCCAGAATTGCCATCAGTTCTCCCCAGGTATATAAATTGGGCTCTAGGAATTGATCTAACTGTTCGGCCAGTCCCACCAGATCCTCGATCAAACTTTTCATTTCCTTCTTAAAGGCCCTAACTTCACTACCATTTAAGGGAGCATTTACATATCCGATTGTACCATCCCCAATCGGGACCTCTCGTAAGGGACATAATTTTATATTTTCCATTATCTCTGCACCTCCTTTACATGTGGTGGCTCGGGTGATTCTAGCCCCCCCCCCCCCCCCCAGGTTCTGCATCTTTTAGCTCAGAGTCCGTTTCTCTTTCAGTTACTGGAGTTGCTTTTGGCTCTGGGGCCGTAGGCTGGCTGGAGAGACGGGATAGACATGTCTCTAGAGGAGGGTATGGGGGCGGTAAACAGGTTAAGGGATCCCATTGTAGTTTCCCTTGTTCATTCTTTTCTTGCTCGTTCCCTGATTCTTCCACCTCCATGGGATATAGTTTTACCCCCGCACCCCCTATCCTGCAAGCCGCATATTCTGACTCTTTTTGACTGTATGTTTCTTTCCGATTGACGTATATATTTAGATCTTGGCACAGCCAATCTTCATCGGACCCATGTTTGGGCTAAAAAATACCAGTCTCCTTAATGCTTTCTCAAGTCCAGACAAAACAACAATAGTTTATCATTATAGCCTTATCTTTCCCCCGCGTCCGGGAGTTGTGTTCCCAATTTCCCAACATTCTCCCCAAAGGACTGTCGGGTGGAATATATTCCCCTTTAACGTTATTTACAGATCAATCGTTACCCAGACAACTCCCCGTGCCTCCCATTGTTGCTAATTTAATTAATCTTAATGAGGTCCGGTGTCACCTTCTTCCACACCCCCTTCAGGGTCCTGACTAGACACCTTACTCGTCCAATTAGTCTGGCCAGTAATATGCTATATTTTATATCTCGCCAATTCCCCGTACTTTTCGTACGTTCCCGAAGGCAATACTTAAAGGTCTTTTTCTTACCTTGGTCTGTGCTCAGAGTTACCTGGTCGTTTCAGTTCGCCCCGTCCCGTGGCAATACCTGCAGCAATACTGCTGCCTACCCCGGTCACCCGGATATATCTTTTAAGACCTTCCCTTACCCGGGTCTTGTGCACAAGAGTTACCCGACCGAACCCGCCGCGTCTGCCCGTCTTGTTTCCAGGGGTCTCCCAGCCCGGATCACGCTCGCCCAAACCATGAATGACAAGCAAGGGAGTTGGAGATCATCAAAATCGGTGAGGTGCACCTTCCCCGTCGTCCCAAGAGTGTCGAGTGGTCGGAGTTTCGGATCCTGGACGAGCCCCCAACTGTGAGAAACAAAATCACTCACAATTCAGTCTCATTTGAGACAAAGCCTTGGAAGCAAGAACATTTTATTCTGTAAGGTCTTGCAAGAACGGGCGCCCGCGTGAGCAAGCAGGCAAGCAAGCGCGCACGACAAAGCATGTACGCATTCTTATTCAGTTTGCAAGTTGCGGAATCACACCTCCCTTTTTCCCACTAGTCTAGTCTCATCCTATCATAAGTCGATTACCTCACTTGTTTTTCTCTAATTTTCCTTATCTGGCTATCCTGCTGTCCTTGTCCTTGTTCGTTACAGCCTTCCTGTTATTTTATCCAGTTCCCCTTATCGTACCATAAGCTTATTGTGAAATGCCCCTACTGCTTCTTTTGTGGTCAGCTACAACACTTTAAAGTTATTTCTTAGCTTAAAACTATTTCTTTAAAAAACCTTCTATATTCGTTAAAATCTTAGCCTTAAGTATGCTGCAAGAATCCCGCGACCGTTTGTGTAATGTCCCCCCCCTTCCCCCACAACACCCCACCGCCCATCGGCAAAAACATCTCGAAGCACCACTGCCTGCAGAAACTACATTTCTAACCTCCCACACATATGGCATAGAGCAAACAGGGAGAACATTCATTTTGACAAGAGATACCCGGCCAAGCCAGGATATTGGATGTGCTGCCCATTGTTGAAGATCTTGCCTGTCAAGCAAACTGCCTTAAACAACTGATCAAAGGCAGGAGTAACAAAGATGCCGAGGTTAAAAAAAACCCCTCCTGTGACCATTTGAAGGGGAACCGTGATTCGGCCTGCACCTCACATATTCTCCTCAGAGCCCCCATAGGCACAGCCTCCGATTTTGAGAAGTTAATCTTATAACCCGAAAAGGAGCCAAGTACATCGATGCATTGTATAAGATGGGATACAGTGACCTGTGTGGATTTGACAGAAAAACCAGAACATCATCTTTGTATAATATGATCCTATGCAATTTTGATCTTACTTTCGGGGTGGCTATAATAGGATCCGTACAGATTGCCTCTGCCAGCGGCTCAATCACCAATGTGAACAGTAATGGTGAGAGAGGACAGCCTTGCCGACTGCCCCTACAAATAGCAAAGTTACTAGACCTCACACCATTGGTGAGAACTGCTGCCGGGGGTCAGCATAAAGGACCCTCACCCTCTTAATAAAATCCTTCCCCAGTCCAAATTGTTCAACGGTGTAAAAAAGTTTTGGCCACTCGACCTAATCGAATGCCTTTTCTGCATCTAAGGAGACTACTAATCCCTGAACTGACTGTTGCTGACACGCTTGAATCATATTCAGCAAACTCCTGACATTATTACAGGATCTACAGCCTTTTATAAAACCCGTCTGCTCATCCCTAACATTGGAAGGCAGCACAGTCTCCAATCTTAACGCAAGAGCCTTCGACAAAACTTTAAAATCAGAATTCAGAAATGAGATGGGCCTACAGGAAGCACATTCTTCTGGACTCTTTCCCTTCTTAAGAATGAGAGAAATATTAGCCTCTCTCAGGGATGGTGAGAGATTAGATTACCCACAGTGTGGAAACAGGCCCTTCGGCCCAACAAGTACACACCGACCCTCCGAAGAGCAACTCACCCAGACCCATTCCCCTACATTTACCCCTTCACCTAACATTACGGGCAATTTAGCGTGGCCACTTCACCTAACCTGCACATTTTTGGACTGTGGGAGGAAACCCACGCAGACACGGGGAGAATGTGCAAACTCCACACAGAGAGTCGCCTGAGGCGGGAATTGAACCCGGGTCTCTGGCGCTGTGAGGCAGCAGTGTTAACCACTGTGCCACCGTGCCGCCCAGATGATCATGGCTGAACGAATCATTATACATGTCTAACATTGGTCCTGACAGTATACTTATAAATTCTTTATAAAACTCATTGTGGAGACCATCAGGCCACTCGCTTTCCCATTCTGCATCTGTTTAACAGCTTCCAGTACCTCCTGCACTGTTAAAGGGACATTAAGGATAGACGCCCGTTCAGAAGTGACACTTGGAAGGTCCAAGTTCTCAAAAAAGGATTCTATTTTAGCCCATCCACCCTCACAATGCTCAGACTGGTGGAGGTAAAAATAGAACTTATGAAATGCTGCACTGATCTTTTTAAAGTCACCAGTGACCATCCCAGTCCTGTCCTGACCTGAGGTAATGGGGGGGCTTTCTTTCTTCTAACAAGATACACTAGAAACCTGCCCGGCACGATACCACAGTCGTTGTTTTGCAAAGGATAGTTCCTTCCTTACTGTCTGTGTTAGCACGGAATTCACGGGGGAACCAAAGGGCCATAACCCACTGCAGCTTAACCAACGATAGCTTGTCCAAATACGCCCTTTCAGCAGTCTTTAACTGTGCCTCAAGCAGGTGCTGTTGCTCCCTCTTCTGCTTTCTGACTAGCAGGGTAAGTCTTTGCCATCTCCCAACGAGTAGACGGGTTGCTCACTGTGTCCAAATTGATGGAAAAAATACCTTAAATTCATTGAGAAAATATTCAATGAACTTTCTGTCCCTAAGAATAAAGGGATCCATTTGCCAATGCCGAGAGCTTGCAACACTGCCCTTCACCTCAGTCTCTGGATATACTGCAGCATGATCTGAAATAGTGATATTTCTAATTACACAGGATGTTACCAAATCCAGGGATAATGCAGGGGTTAGAAAAAGATCAATCCTGGTATGGCACTTGTGTTGATTAGAAAAGTAGGTAAAATCTCTACCAGTGGGGTGAAGACACCTCCAAACATCGGGCAATCCCAATTCTGCACCTAAGTCTGTTTCGATTGTGGAGAACATGGTGAGGGGCCTTTAGACATTCTATCCACTGTGTGGTCCATAAGGTAATTATAGTCTCCCCCTATAATCTCTGGCGCTGTGAGGCAGCAGTGCTAACCACTGTGGGCGGCACGGTGGCACAGTGGTTAGCACTGCTGCCTCACAGCGCCAGAGACCTGGGTTCAATTCCCGCCTCAGGCGACTGACTGTGTGGAATTTGCACGTTCTCCCTGTGTCTGCGTGGGTTTCCTCCGGGTGCTCCGGTTTCCTCCCACTGTCCAAAGATGTGCAGGTCAGGTGAATTGGCTATGCTAAATTGCCCGCAGTGTTGGGTAAGGGGTACATGTAGGGGTATGGGTGGGTTGCGCTTCGGCGGGGTGGTGTGGACTTGTTGGGCCGAAGGGCCTGTTTCCACACTGTAAGTAATCTAATCTTATAATAAGCTGCCAGGGTGCAACAGCCATCAATTTGGAAAATGCGTGTATCAAAGATTTAAGAGGGTGGGCTGGGGGAACAATACACATTCAGGATATCATACTCTTCTCCATATACTCTTCTCCATGACAAAGCGCCATAGTCATCGTGAATCTGTTCTAGCAACTTAAATGGAAGCTTCTTCCTAGTGAGTAGGGGCACTCCCCTGCTGCTGGTATTAAAGGAAGTGGAGTAGCCCTGATCAACCCCCCCCCCCCAACCGCTGCAATTTCAGATGTTCTTTATCACCGAGCTGAGCCTCCTGCAAAAGGGTAATATCCACACTCTCCTTTCAAAGACTAGAAAGCAGCTTTTTCCTTTTAACTGGTGAATGGATCCCTCTAACATTCCAGAGACACCATTTGAGGGCAGAATTAGCCATGACTACAACACCATTTAATCGCCAAAAAGGAAGAATTCGGTTTACCAACTGCTGAGTATAAACAAACCAAGATTCACAAAGCCTAAAAAAAACTAAGCTAAAACTACTACATTTAACATTCTACTAACTACTACTATGAAGGTATAAGATGTACTGTACTTTTAAGAGAGTTGAAGGACTTAGCAAGCACACAGAGTGCTGGAGAATTTATAATGTAACATTTGGTCCAGCAGCTAGTAGCACCTGAGTTGCTATGAGACAAAAACAGATTCAAATTTGTCCAATCAATTTAAATTATGACCAAAAATACTACACTCCAATCAAACCAATGAAACAATCCAATGTTTTGAGGTATAAAACCGAAAAAAAAACTGAACAGTTGAGGGAGAACTGCCAAGCCACCAACATATGCAGACTGCCCAGAGAATAGCTCTCTTAAAGGTACCTCTTAAATTTTTGGTAAATCTTAATTGGAGATTTTATTGGACTAGTATCATGGAAGGGAAAGTAAAAGATTGGTTAGAGAAAGGAGTTGTAAAATAGTTGTTAGTTAATTATTCTCTGTTAGACTTTTAAAAAAAATAAAGTTGTTAAATTTTATTTTAATAGTGACCTTTAGGATAGTTCTTGCCTCTTGAATTTTAATAGATTACAGCACGGGTTAAGTCATTTCTGTGTTGCTGGTTTAAATTAGCAGGGGAGGTTTACCCTGCGTCAGAACACTGCACATACAAAAAAACCAATAAACTAAACCAAATACTAAACACATAACATGGGGCTCTACCCCCTGCTCACAGGGGACACTTACATATTCCAAAAACACCATCATACCTCCTTCCAGTTTGAGCCGCATCCCAGACTCAGGCCAAAACAAAAGGAGAGATTAAAATAAACATAATCTTAACAAGAAAGTTAAAAAAATGACACTTGACTCATCCCCAAACATACTTTATCAGACACTAATATCAGAAAAAAGGTTCAACAACCTGTTCTTAAACAAACATGGGAGAGAGAAAAAAGGATAAAGAAGTGCTATTATTCAGGTCCCTTAAATTATTCTATTTTAAAGTGTCTAAAAACTTATTCACTTTTTCCGAAGAGTCAAAAGAGTGGACAGACCCATCATACATAAAGTGAAGCACCGCCAAGTACCTTCGGGAATACTGGATGCCAAGGTCTCTCAGTCTTCTCATGGCTTCATCAAAGAGCTTTCTTTTCCGGATTACAGCTGCTAAGAAGTCCTAAAAGAACATAATCTTGGAGCCTTGGTATGTTAAGGCCTGTGGACCTTTTCCCTTTTTTCTAGAGGCTTCGATAATTTTAACTTTGTCCCTATAAGTGTAGAGTTGCACTGGGATCACGCGAGGGCGCTGGTCCGAGCTGGGCCTGCACAGTGCAACGCAATGGGATCTTTCAACTTCTACCTGGCCTAACGCAGCTTCCAAGCCCAGAAATCAAGGCAGCCAGCTCACTGGCTGGTCACCTTCTAACTCCCTCCAACATCCCCAAAACGAGGACGTTCTTCGTCCTACATCTGTTCTTGAGGTCATTGACCTGCTTCTGTAAGGTAAGGACCTGCTTCTCCAGTATTCAAGTTCTTTCTTTTGAAGAATTGATCCCTGTTTCTGAAGCCCCAATCCTCCTTTCAATTTCCTCTGTTCTGCATCCTAGGCCTTCCAGCTGCTCTTTATGTTTGTGAAGCATTGCCCATGATCAGGTCCAGTCTGGTGTGAAACTTCTCTTCAATTGATGACTCGATCATCTCTCTCAGCTTTGCAAACTCCATAGCCAGGGTCTAGTGAGTGAGCGACTCTGATGGTAGAGGGAGCTGCAGCTGTGACCGTGGAGGCTTCTGACTTCTCAGGTGAGTGTGTGCTGGAACTTGGTGGAGCCTGTAACTTTAGCCATGTTTCTTTGATAAAGCAGGCTTTATGAAAGAACTTACATAAGGTCTGTAAGTTCAAAAGCTCTTTAAAGACCAAATTGCTATGGAAATGATTAAAGTGGGAAGTTAAGAGTGCAACTTTGCCTGGGTTAGGATGCAGAGCTCGGCAAAGCAAACCTCTCAGATCGCTGCCATCGTGGATAGCCCCTTCAATCATGTTTGATATCTTTCCAAACCCCATCCTCCTGCATAAGCCTTCATCCCTGTACCATTCAAGAATCTATGTCTGTCCTAAACACACTCAGTGACTTGGGCTCCACAACCAGGTGGCTCAGTGGTTAGCAATGCTGCCTCATAGCGCCAGGGAACTGGGTTCAATTCCAGCCTCAGTTGATTGTCCCACATTTGCCCCGTGTTTGTGTGGGTTTTCTCTGGGTGCTCCGGTTTCCTCCCACATTCTATGTGCCATGGGAAATTGCCCATAGTGTTAGGTGCATTAGTCAGGGGTAAATGTAGGGGAATGGGTCTGGGAGGGTCAGTGTGGGCCTGCTGTGTGTGCAGGCTGTAGGGAATCCAATCTCCTGTGGGCTCCACAGATCACCCCACACACCCCCCACCCCCACCCCACACACACCCCCACCCCACCACACACCCCCCCCCCCACAACCCAACCCCACCCCCACCCCACACACACACCCCCACCCCCACCCCACACACACCCCCACCCCCACCCCACACACCCCCACCCCCACCCCACACCCCACACACACCCACACCCCCACCCCACACACACCCCCACCCCCACCCCACACACACCCCCACCCCACACACACCCCCACCCCCCCAACACACCCCACCCCCACTCCAACCCCACCACACACATCCCCCACAACCCAACCCCACTCCCCCCCCACCCCCACCCCACACACACACCCCCACCCCCACCCCACACACACCCCCACCCCCACCCCACACACACCCCCACCCCCACCCCACACACACACCCCACACACACCCCCACCCCACACACACACCCCACACACACCCCCACCCCACACACACCCCCACCCCCACCCCACACACACCCCCACCCCCACCCCACACACCCCCACCCCACACCCCACACACACCCCACACCCCCACCCCACCCCCACCCCACACACACCCCCACCCCCCCAACACACCCCACCCCCACTCCAACCCCACCACACACATCCCCCACAACCCAACCCCACTCCTCCCACACCCCACACCCACCCTCCCTTACACCACACTCCACACCCCCCACACCAACCCCACACACACACCCCACCCACTGGGCGGGGTTCCAGTTAGGGGCGGGGATTGATTTGGTGGGTGGGGTTACGGCGAGTGGGCGTTGGAAACACGCTGAATGGGCGTGGTTGGGGTGAGAGTGAGTGGGCGGGGTGAGAGTGAGTGGGCGGGGTGAGAGTGAGTGGGCGGGGTGAGAGTGAGTGGGCGGGGTGAGAGTGAGTGGGCGGGGTGAGAGTGAGGGGGCGGGGTGAGAGTGAGGGGGCGGGGTGAGTGAGGGGGCGGGGTGAGTGTGAGGGAGCGGGGTGAGAGTGAGTGGGCGGGGTTAGTGTGAGTGGGCGGGGTTACATAGCGAGGGCAGAGTGAGAGCGGGGTGAAACTGAGTGGGCGGGGTCACACGGCGAGGGCGTGTGTGTGGGCGGAGTGAGAGTGAGTGGACGGGGTTGAGTGAGTGGGCGGGGTTAGTGTGAGTGGGCGGGGTTACATGACGATGGCGGAGTGAGAGTGAGTGGGCGGGGTTAGTGTGAGTGGGCGGGGTTACACGGCGAGGGCGGGGATGAATGTGAGTGGGCGGGGTGAGAGTGAGTGGGCGGGGTGAGAGTGAGGGGCGGGGATGAGTGTGAGTGGTCGGGGTGAGAGTGAGGGGGCGGGGATGAGTGTGAGTGGTCGGGGTGAGTGTGAGTGGGCGGGGTTAGTGTGAGTGGGCGGGGAGAGAGTGCGTGGGCGGGGTTAGTGTGAGTAGGCGGGGTGAGAGTAAGTGGGCGGGGTGAGAGTGAGTGGGCGGGTTAGTGTGAGTGGGCGGGTAAGAGTGAGGGAGCGGGTGTACACGGCGGGGGCGGGGGTAAAAAGTGAGTGGGCGGGGTGAGAGTAAGTGGGCGGGGTGAGAGTAAGTGAGCGGGGTGAGAGTAAGTGGGCGGGGTGAGAGTGAGGGGGCGGGGTTAGTGTGAGTGGGCGGGGTGAGAGTGAGGGAGCGGGGTGAGTGTGAGTAGGCGGGGTTACACGGCGAGGGCGGGGTGAGAGTGAGTGGGCGGGTGAGTGAGTGGGCGGGGTGAGAGTGGGTGGGCGGGGTGAGTGAGTGGGCGGGGTGAGAGTGAGTGGGCGGGGTGAGTGAGTGGGCGGGTGAGAGTGAGTGGGCGGGGTGAGTGAGTGGGCGGGGTGAGAGTGAGTGGGCGGGGTGAGTGAGTGGGCGGGGTGAGAGTGAGTGGGCGGGGTCAGTGCGGGCGGTGACCTGTGCGCATGCCCGGACCCGGCAGCCCCTCCCCCTCCCCCGGTGGCCGTGCTCGGTACCGTTCCCCCTGCCCTGACCGCCCCGGGGCCGAGCGTCGATCCGGCGGATCCCGGGAGTGAGTCACTGAGCCCGGGCCGTCCCCACCATGAAGGACCGACTGGGAGACCTGCACGCGGTAAGTCATGGGCCGGGGGCCGGGGGTCGGGGGTCAGGGTCAGCCCGGGCGGTGGGGGCGGGCTCGGGACACCCCCTCCCCCCTCCTCCCCCCCCTCCCCCCTCCTCCCCCCCCTCCCCCCCATGCTCCCCCCCCCCCCCCGCCGCGGCACCATCCCGGAGCCGGTCACGACTCTCCCCCGGGCCCCGCCTCCTCTCGGCCGGGACCGTTATCCGGCGTCAGCGGCGGGAGCGCCTCCGTCACCCCCCACCCCCCCACCCCCCTCACACCCCCACACCCCCTCACACACCCCCCACCCCCCTCACACACCCCCCACCCCCCCTCTCACCCCCCCACCCCCCTCTCCCCCCACACCCCCTCACACACACCCCCACCCCCCTCACACACCCTCACACCCCCCTCACACCCCCCTCACACACACCCCCACCCCCCTCACACACCCCCCACCCCCCTCACACACCCCCCCACCCCCCTCACACACACCCCCACCCCCCTCACACCCCTCACACCCCCCTCACACCCCCTCACACACACCCCCATCCCCCTCACACACCCCCCCATCCCCTCACACACACCCCCATCCCCCTCACACACCCCCCCATCCCCCTCACCACACCCCCCCATCCCCCTCACACACCCCCCATCCCCCTCACACACCCCCCCATCCCCCTCACACACCCCCCCACCCCCCCCTCTCACCCCCCCACCCCCCTCTCACCCCACACCCCCTCACACACCCCCACCCCCCTCACACACCCCTCACACCCCCCTCCACCCCCCTCACACACACCCCCATCCCCCTCACACCCCCTCACACACCCCCCCACCCCCCCCTCTCACCCCCCCTCTCACCCCCCCACCCCCCTCTCACCCCCCCTCTCACCCCCCCACCCCCCTCTCACCCCCCCACCCCCCTCTCACCCCCACACCCCCCTCACACACCCCCCCACCCCCTCACACCCCCCTCACACCCCCCTCACACACACCCCCATCCCCCTCACACACCCCCCCATCCCCCTCACACACACCCCCATCCCCCTCACACACCCCCCCATCCCCCTCACACACCCCCCACCCCCCTCACACACCCCCCTCACACACCCCCCACCCCCCTCACACACCCCCCCCACCCCCCTCACACACCCCCCCACCCCCCTCACACACCCCCCCATCCCCCTCACACCCCCCTCACACCCCCCCCACCCCCCTCACACACCCCCCCCACCCCCCTCACACACCCCCCCACCCCCCTCACACACCCCCCCCACCCCCCTCACACCCCCCACCCCCCTCACACCCCCCCCACCCCCCTCACACACCCCCCACCCCCCTCACACCCCCCCCACCCCCCTCACACCCCCCCCACCCCCCTCACACACCCCCCACCCCCCTCACACACCCTCACACCCCCCCCCACCCCCCCTCACACACCCCCCACCCCCCTCACACACCCCCCACCCCCCTCACACACCCCCCACCCCCCTCACACACCCCCACCCCCCTCACACCCCCCCTCACACCCCCCCCACCCCCCTCACACACCCCCCACCCCTCACACACCCCTCACACCCCCCCACCCCCCTCACACACCCCCCCCAACCCCCTCACACCCCCCTCACACCCCCCACCCCCCCTCACACACCCCCCCCATCCCCCTCACACCCCCCTCACACCCCCCCCACCCCCCTCACACCCCCCTCACACCCCCCTCACACCCCCCCCACCCCCCTCACACCCCCCCCACCCCCCCTCACACACCCCCCACCCCCTCACACACCCCCCACCCCCTCACACACCCCTCACACCCCCCCCACCCCCCTCACACCCCCCCCACCCCCCTCACACCCCCCCCACCCCCCCTCACACACCCCCCACACCCCCCCCACCCCCCTCACACACCCCCCCACCCCCCTCACACACCCCCCCACCCCCCTCACACACCCCCCCACCCCCCTCACACACCCCCCCACCCCCCTCACACACCCCCCCACCCCCCCTCACACCCCCCCACCCCCCTCACACCCCCCCACCCTCACACACCCCCCCACCCCCCTCACACACCCCCCCACCCCCCTCACACACCCCCCCACCCCCCTCACACACCCCTCACACCCCCCCACCCCCCTCACACACCCCCCCACCCCCCTCACACACACCCCCACCCCCCTCACACACCCCCCCACCCCCCCTCACACCCCCCCACCCTCACACACCCCCCCACCCCCCTCACACACCCCCCCACCCCCCTCACACACCCCCCCACCCCCCTCACACACCCCCCCACCCCCCTCACACACCCCCCCCACCCCCCTCTCACACCCCCCCACCCCCCTCTCACACCCCCCCACCCCCCTTTCACACCCCCCCACCCCCCTCTCACACCCCCCCACCCCCCTCACACACCCCTCCACCCCCCTCACACACCCCCCCACCCCCCTCACACACCCCTCCATCCCCCTCACACCCCCCACCCCCCTCACACATCCCCCCCATCCCCCTCACACACCCCCCACCCCCCTCTCACACCCCCCCACCCCCCTCTCACACCCCCCCACCCCCCTCTCACACCCCCCCACCCCCCTCTCACACCCCCCCACCCCCCTCTCACACCCCCCCACCCCCCTCTCACACCCCCCCACCCCCCTCTCACACCCCCCCACCCCCCTCTCACACCCCCCCACCCCCTCTCACACCCCCCCACCCCCCTCACACCCCCCACCCCCCTCACACACCCCTCCATCCCCCTCACACACCCCTCCATCCCCCTCACACCCCCCACCCCCCTCACACACCCCCCCACCCCCCTCACACACCCCCCCACCCCCCTCTCACACCCCCCCACCCCCCTCTCACACCCCCCACCCCCCTCTCACACCCCCCCACCCCCTCTCACACCCCCCCACCCCCCTCACACACCCCTCCATCCCCCTCACACCCCCCCACCCCCTCACACACCCCTCCATCCCCCTCACACACCCCCCCACCCCCCTCACACACCCCCCCACCCCCTCACACACCCCTCCACCCCCCTCACACACCCCTCCACCCCCTCACACACCCCTCCACCCCCCTCACACACCCCTCCACCCCCCTCACACACCCCTCCATCCCCCTCACACACCCCTCCATCCCCCTCACACACCCCTCCATCCCCCTCACACACCCCTCCATCCCCCTCACACACCCCTCCATCCCCCTCACACACCCCTCCATCCCCCTCACACACCCCTCCATCCCCCTCACACACCCCTCCATCCCCCTCACACACCCCTCCATCCCCCTCACACACCCCTCCATCCCCCTCACACACCCCTCCATCCCCCTCACACACACCCCCATCCCCCTCACACACCCCCCATCCCCCTCACACACCCCCCCATCCCCCTCACACACCCCCCCATCCCCCTCACACACCCCCCCATCCCCCTCACACACCCCCCCATCCCCCTCACACACCCCCCCATCCCCCTCACACACCCCCCCATCCCCCTCACACACCCCCCCCATCCCCCTCACACACCCCCCCATCCCCCTCACAACACCCCCCATCCCCCTCACACACCCCCCCATTCCCCCTCACACACCCCCCCATCCCCCTCACACACCCCCCCATCCCCCTCACACACCCCCCCATCCCCCTCACACACCCCCCCATCCCCCTCACACACCCCCCCATCCCCCTCACACACCCCCCCATCCCCCTCACACACCCCCCCATCCCCCTCACACACCCCCCCATCCCCCTCACACACCCCCCCATCCCCCTCACACACCCCCCCATCCCCCTCACACACCCCCCCATCCCCCTCACACACCCCCCCATCCCCCTCACACCACCCCCCCATCCCCCTCACACACCCCCCCATCCCCCTCACACACCCCCCCATCCCCCTCACACACCCCCCCATCCCCCTCACACACCCCCCCATCCCCCTCACACACCCCCCCATCCCCCTCACACACCCCCCCATCCCCCTCACACACCCCCCATCCCCCTCACACACCCCCCCATCCCCCTCACACACCCCCCATCCCCCTCACACACCCCCCCTCCACACCCCCCTCTCACACCCCCCCTCTCACACTCCCCTCTCACACCCCCCCTCTCACATCCCCCCTCCACAGCCACCCCCTCACACACCCCCCCTCTCTCTCACACCCCCCTCCTCTCCACCCCCCCTCTCTCACACCCCCCCTCTCTCACACCCCCCCTCTCTCACACCCCCCCCTCTCACACCCCCCTCTCTCACCCCCCCTCTCTCACACCCCCCCTCTCTCACACCCCCCTCTCTCACACCCCCCCCTCTCACACCCCCCCTCTCTCACACCCCCCCTCTCTCACACCCCCCCTCTCTCACACCCCCCTCTCTCACACCCCCCCTCTCTCACACCCCCCCTCTCTCACACCCCC
Organism: Chiloscyllium plagiosum; assembly: GCF_037043375.1. Taxonomy (NCBI): domain Eukaryota; kingdom Metazoa; phylum Chordata; class Chondrichthyes; order Orectolobiformes; family Hemiscylliidae; genus Chiloscyllium; species Chiloscyllium plagiosum. Next base: position 3,410,171 of record NW_028270162.1, on the reverse strand, counting down.
CCTCTCTCACACCCCCCCTCTCTCACACCCCCCCTCTCTCACACCCCCCCTCTCTCACACCCCCCCTCTCTCACACCCCCCCTCTCTCACACCCCCCTCTCTCACACCCCCCTCTCTCACACCCCCCTCTCTCACACCCCCCCTCTCTCACACCCCCCCTCTCTCACACCCCCCTCTCTCACACCCCCCCTCTCTCACACCCCCCCTCTCTCACACCCCCCCTCTCTCACACCCCCCCTCTCTCACACCCCCCCTCTCTCACACCCCCCTCTCTCACACCCCCCCTCTCTCACACCCCCCCTCTCTCACACCCCCCCTCTCTCACACCCCCCCTCTCTCACACCCCCCCTCTCTCACACCCCCCCTCTCTCACACCCCCCCTCTCTCACACCCCCCCTCTCTCACACCCCCCTCTCTCACACCCCCCCTCTCTCACACCCCCCCTCTCTCACACCCCCCTCTCTCACACCCCCCCTCTCTCACACCCCCCTCTCTCACACCCCCCCTCTCTCACACCCCCCCTCTCTCACACCCCCCCTCTCTCACACCCCCCCTCTCTCACACCCCCCCTCTCTCACACCCCCCCTCTCTCACACCCCCCCTCTCTCACACCCCCCCTTCTCTCACACCCCCCCTCTCTCACACCCCCCCTCTCTCACACCCCCCCTCTCTCACACCCCCCCTCTCTCACCCCCCCTCTCTCACACCCCCCCCCCTCCTCTCACACCCCCCCTCTCTCACACCCCCCCTCTCTCACACCCCCCCTCTCTCACACCCCCCCTCTCTCACACCCCCCCCTCTCTCACACCCCCCCTCTCTCACCCCCCCCTCTCTCACACCCCCCCTCTCTCACACCCCCCCTCTCTCACACCCCCCCTCTCTCACACCCCCCCTCTCTCACACCCCCCTCTCTCACACCCCCCCTCTCTCACACCCCCCCTCTCTCACACCCCCCCTCTCTCACACCCCCCCTCTCTCACACCCCCCTCTCTCACACCCCCCCTCTCTCACACCCCCCCTCTCACACCCCCCCTCTCTCACACCCCCCCTCTCTCACACCCCCCCTCTCTCACACCCCCCCTCTCTCACACCCCCCCTCTCTCACACCCCCCCTCTCTCACACCCCCCTCTCTCACACCCCCCTCTCTCACACCCCCCCTCTCTCACACCCCCCCTCTCTCACACCCCCCCTCTCTCACACCCCCCCTCTCTCACACCCCCCTCTCTCACACCCCCCCTCTCTCACACCCCCCCTCTCTCACACCCCCCCTCTCTCACACCCCCCCTCTCTCACACCCCCCCTCTCTCACACCCCCCCTCTCTCACACCCCCCCTCTCTCACACCCCCCCTCTCTCACACCCCCCCTCTCTCACACCCCCCCTCTCTCACACCCCCCTCTCTCACACCCCCCCTCTCTCACACCCCCCCTCTCTCACACCCCCCCTCTCTCACACCCCCCCTCTCTCACACCCCCCCTCTCTCACACCCCCCCTCTCTCACACCCCCCCTCTCTCACACCCCCCCTCTCTCACACCCCCCCCTCTCTCACACCCCCCTCTCTCACACCCCCCCTCTCTCACACCCCCCCTCTCTCACACCCCCCCTCTCTCACACCCCCCCTCTCTCACACCCCCCTCTCTCACACCCCCCCTCTCTCACACCCCCCCCTCTCTCACACCCCCCTCTCTCACACCCCCCCTCTCTCACACCCCCCCTCTCTCACACCCCCCCCTCTCTCACACCCCCCCTCTCTCACACCCCCCTCTCTCACACCCCCCCTCTCTCACACCCCCCCTCTCTCACACCCCCCCTCTCTCACACCCCCCCTCTCTCACACCCCCCCTCTCTCACACCCCCCTCTCTCACACCCCCCCTCTCTCACACCCCCCCTCTCTCACCACCCCCCCCTCTCTCACACCCCCCCCTCTCTCACACCCCCCCCTCTCTCACACCCCCCCCCCCTCTCTCACACCCCCCCTCTCTCACACCCCCCCTCTCTCACACCCCCCCTCTCTCACACCCCCCCTCTCTCACACCCCCCCTCTCTCACACCCCCCCTCTCTCACACCCCCCCTCTCTCACACCCCCCCCTCTCTCACACCCCCCTCTCTCACACCCCCCCTCTCTCACACCCCCCCTCTCTCACACCCCCCCTCTCTCACACCCCCCCTCTCTCACACCCCCCCCTCTCTCACACCCCCCCTCTCTCACACCCCCCCTCTCTCACACCCCCCCTCTCTCACACCCCCCCTCTCTCACACCCCCCTCTCTCACACCCCCCCTCTCTCACACCCCCCCTCTCTCACACCCCCCCTCTCTCACACCCCCCCTCTCTCACACCCCCCCTCTCTCACACCCCCCTCTCTCACACCCCCCCTCTCTCACACCCCCCCTCTCTCACACCCCCCCTCTCTCACACCCCCCCTCTCTCACACCCCCCTCTCTCACACCCCCCCCTCTCTCACACCCCCCCTCTCTCACACCCCCCCTCTCTCACACCCCCCTCTCTCACACCCCCCCTCTCTCACACCCCCCTCTCTCACACCCCCCCTCTCCTCACACCCCCCCTCTCTCACACCCCCCCTCTCTCACACCCCCCCTCTCTCACACCCCCCCTCTCTCACA